>NC_142939.1:43746295-43771295 GCF_046866305.1 Octopus bimaculoides
GTTGAGTATACGCCTTAGTCGCTGACGATAAATGCATCTCTGATCACGAGCAGAAGTAGTGGGGGTGCATCATAGCCATGTTTTGATAGGAATTCTTTGGGGTTTGGATAGTTCACATTTTAAAACATGCGTGTTTAGTTCAATATCCTTAAACAACACTTATTCAGGGACCATTTGAGTGGGAAATGCACCCAGACAAAACAATGTACATGATAACACTTCTAATCAGTTTATACACAGGTATCGGTTTGATCAAAAGAGGTCGGAAAAATTAAGTGCGACGTTCACCTCATTGAAATTTAGATTCAGACTGCAAGAATATGCTATCAATTTTTTTTTTTTCTCATGTTGGCACATGACCAAATATTTTCTGGGGAAGCGGTTAATCGTTTGAAAAGACACAAGTGCTTGAGAGAAACTCTATTTTACCTGTCCAGGACAGATGGCAAGCAAGCATATCTTCTTCGACAGGTTTTTGAAATCAGAATGCAAAGAGCGGTAGAAATAGAACTATAAGGGTCTAACAAATCTGCTTTGGCATCGTTCTTTTAAGAATCAAACAAATTACAAGTTTGATATGCAATTACAGATGTCAAAAATATAGATGGGGAAGTAGACTATAGATTTTTTTTTTGTTTTTTTTTTTGTAGAGGTAGTAAGAATGTGAAGAAAATTATTTATTTCACATTTTGACTTGAGGCCCAAAGTTTCGGGGTACTGAGGAATTTCAACCATGTTTCGTGGTCTGCTATCACAACAGCTCCTTTATAGGATCCAGTTAGCTCAAGACATCATCAGGAGGAACCACGTCCGGCTTCGGCCCCTACTCCTCTACCGTTTTGACGTGTGCACCCCCCCCCCCCCTTTCGGAGGTGTCTTCAGCTCTGGTGTTGGGTGCATGTCTTCTTTCTTCTATTCCCTGGCCTCTTCGATGCAGCATCAACGAGTGTCAGCGTCCGACTGATTGTCTTGTCAAATTCCCCTTTTTATACTTGCTGCTAGGCTCCAGCAGGATGTCCCAGCAAGTTGTCACGTAACACTGTCTAAATTTCCCGCTGCTAGGGTCCAGTAGGCAGCCCTAGCAAGTTGCCACATGACACTGTCTAAAGTTCCCGCTGCTAGGCTCCAGCAAGTAGCCCCAGAAAGTTGTCACGTGACACTGTCTAAACTTTAACTGACGATGGAGGGCGCGTAATCTTAGCCCACGCATGGTCTAACTGAGACCGTCACCTGTCAATCAGCGAAGCCACTTCAGTGTCAGCCTGTCTCACTTAACGATGTTATTTTCCTTATGACTTTCAAGCCATATTTGGTCTTCCCGCTTCAGCCATATATAGAAGCTGACTTTTTCGACCGCCTCCTGTATCCTCCTTATCAGTTTTCTCAGTTCCGAGCTTGAAAACGCAAATCTTCTCTTGAATAGCGCTGTCATTTTTCTTTCACTGAAACCTCTAGTTCCCACTGCCAGACGGTAGTACTCGACAGTCCATCCCTGTTCTCTGCACTCTTTGATTAGTTTCTCGTATCTCTTCTCCTTTCGTTTCTCTGCATTGTCGATGTTATCTTCTCATGGTACTGTCAGTCCTAGCAAGATTCCTATTCTCCGTTCTGTGTTCCGAAAGGATGAAAGGCAAAGTCCTCTTTCGCAACATTTGAACTCAGGACGTAACCAAGAAATATCTCACGAAATATTTTGCCCAGCGTGGTAAAGATTCTGCCAGCTTGCTGCCTTTAACCCAAATAGTTATTGATTTGAAATATTGACATAAGGCCAGTAATTTCGGGGGAGAGTGTAAATCGGTTACACAGGCCCCAGTCTCCTACTGGTAAGTATTTTATCGATACTCAAAGGTTGAAAGGCAAAGTCAACTTTGGCGGCATTTTAAGTCAGAACGTAAAGTGGGATGAAACGCCGCTAAGCATTTTGCTCGATGTGTAAACGATTCTGCTAGTACTCCGCCTTAATACGAAACAAAATATTCGTTTCAACTTTCGGTACAAGGCCAGCAATTTCAAGAGGGGTCAGTCAACTGCATGGATCCCGTTTCAGCTGCCATTTATTTTATCGACTCCCGAAAAGATGGACGGTAAAGACGACGCCGGGGGCATTGGAACTCAGAAAATATAGTCAGAAGAAATGCCGCTAAGCATTTTCCGCGTGCGGTCACAATTCTGCCAGACCACCGCTTTACACGCAGCTAAACATTACAAGACATTTTGTCCGACCGATGTTGCTGCCATTCTCAGAACATATAAACTTTTAATGTTGCAATAGCGTTTGAAAAGAAATCTTTAATAAAATATAATTGATTTTCCAGCACACTTCAGACAATTCTACTTAGAGATTTAAAATAACAACGATTTCCTTATAGGAATATGAAAATATCTATATATTATTTTAGGAAGATATTAAAAGAAAAAATGGTAGAATTTACTTGGAATAACATAGATATTTTATTTTTAAAATTTAAGATTGTTCTTTAAATACCAGGAACATGTTTTTGTCTCCGTTGTTATCAAAATATTACGTGCGCAAGTTCAAATCGATTTAATAACGCGCTCACAGTGTAATGTACGTATACGTACGAATATGTGTATATGTGTGTGTGTGTGTGTGTATGTATATATGCATATACATATATATATACATATATATATATTTGTGTGTATATATATATATATATATATATATGTATATATATATATATATATATATATATATATATATATATATATATATATATATATGTGTGTGTGTGTGTGTGTGTGTGTGTGTGTGTGTGTGTGTGTGTGTGTGTGTGTGTGTGTGTGTGTGTGTGTGTGTATGGAGCGAGAGGTGAATATATTTATTTAAACACTTGATATCCGAAGATATCTTTCTGCTGTTGATATGAAAGTGTATATATGCAAGAATGTATGTGAGTGTAAATGGTTATATGCATATATGTGTATATCTATGTATGTGTTTCTCTATGTATTTACTTCTATATTATGCGCTTATACATACGTATGGCTACACATGTTTGTGTATGTGTCCCAGTGTTTTTCTCCCTCTGTCATATCTATGTGTATTAAAAAGCTTACGACAATACAACAACGTGCGTGTGGTTGCGTATTTCTTTTTATTTTTTAGTATCTTAATGCTTATAAGTTTTTACCTGTAGTCAGGTGCTTTGTTTCGAATGCCGTTTATTGAGACAAAATGTATTTGGAGGACTTCTGAATTTTAACTCTACTTGAAAGTAAGTGTTGTTGAAAACGACCTCTTCATTTAATCTTAATATCTCCAGCTGTCTGTTCCCTACTGGATGCAAGTCTATTATATTTTAATTTATTTTAAATTCACGTTTTTTTTAAAAATTAGTCTCAGTACTTTACTTCCTCTATTTCCTGTCATTTGTTTACATTAAGCTTGGTTAATTCTCTTAACTTAGATCAATCATCTTAATAGATAGCATACGAAATATATTTACTATTTATATTCAGTCTTTAATTACCTTACGAATTTCATTTTATCAAGAATCGATCTTCCATACATTGTGTATACATGCATACATACATACATACATACATACATACTTACATACATGCATACACCCCCCACACACACACACAAACACACACATATATATATTACGGGTTCAGTCCCACTGTGTAGCACCTTGGCCAAGTGTCTTCTACTACAGCCTCGGGCCGACCAAAGCCTTGTTAGTGGATTTGGTAGGCGACACTGAAGGAAGCACGTTGTATCTCTCTCTCTCTCTCTCTCTCTCTCTCTCTGTCTCTCTCTCTCTCTCTCTCTGTCTCTCTCTCTCTCTCTCTCCATATATATATATATATATATATATATATATATATATATATATATATATATATATATAAAACAAATAATAAATGAGTATATGCTTATATACGTACAGGTGTGTGCATACCTACATCTACCTGTATATATGTGCATATCTGGGTACAGGACATTGCAAACAAAACGTAGACAAAAAAATTATAACCAGAGTACAGAACACACACAGGCGACATAGAGAACATTTTCCTTCATCAGCTACCCCCATTTTAACACAGGCGTTTCGAAGAGTATATATATATATATATATATATTTGTGTGTGTGTGTGTGTGTGTGTGTGTGTGTGTGTGTGTGTGTGTGTGTGTGTGTATGTTTGTATGTCTGTGTTTGTCCTCCCAACATCGCTTGACAACCGATGCTGGTGTTTACGTCCCCATAAACTAGCGGTTCGGCAAAAGAGCCGATAGAATAAGTACTAGGCATACAAAGAATAAGTACTGGGGTCGATTTCAACTAGCAATAATCACGCCTCGGATTTACCTCATTGGCTGGGGTCGATTTGTTCGACTAAAGGCGGCGCTCTATCATGGTCGCAGTCAAATAACTGAAACAAGCAAAAGAATAAAAGAATATATATATATATGCTTTCGGTGCGAATGTTTTTTTTTTATACGGTCCCGAGTTTACAATCTTGTAAATAATAATATTGGTATTTTTATATATGCTTAAAGCTTATGGCGGTCACCGCGCAATGACAAAGGAAAATAGTCTAATAAAGGGGGCATATAAACCGTCGGCAGAAAAAAAGAAGGCTTTCGTATCCGCTTGTCTGTGAAAAGGGGGTGTCTGTCTCCAAAACTCCGAAGTTGAGTAACGTTTTCGTGCTTGGATTTGTAAACTATGTTAAGAATGACACTGGTCAAAAATATGTAATATACTAACACACAGAAAAATTAAAACAAAACACGTGCTGAAAATAATCTTGTGGTGTGAAGAACCAACATAGAACAACGCGTGGCACAGACACGAGTGAAGTGAAACACAACGTGCGGTTGTCATGGAAACAAGCTGTTAATGCCTTACTGTCTGTTGATTGGCTAAAATTACCTAAATTTCCCAGTTTTAATTCCAACTATCTTCAGATTCTTTAATTTACGAGATAAAGTAATTGGTTGATTGTAATCAAAGTTCAGAGTTGCATCGATACACCAAAATTGAAAACAATCTGCTCTAAATTAAAGGGAGCTCATTTTGTGAATGAAACTAACTAGATCCCTAACTATTATTGTTTAATTTTTTAATTCTTTTCTTTCAGTCACTACACTGCGGCCATGCTGGGGCGCAGCCTTGAAGTGTTTAGTGGATCAATTCGAGTAGGTTACTTAAGTCTAGTACATAATTTCGTGCCTGAACCGCAATGTAACGGGGATGTAAACAAAGCGGTGAGCAGCGTTGAAAGATACGCATGCGCGCCCACAGAAGGAAAAAAACAATCATACATGCATAGAGATAGACATATCCATGCACTCACGCCTCTCTCCTTCCCCCTCTCACGCTGTCCCTTTATCCTTTCCCTCTATCTTTCCTCCCCCATCTCTTTACCTTTATGCTGCTCTTTCTCCCTACCCACTTCTCTTTACTACTCTTCCTCTTTCTCTCTGCTATCCCTTCGATCTCCTGCTTTTCTTTCTTTTTATCTGACCCACTTTCTCCCTTTACTTTGCTTCTACTTCTACCTCGGCCTTTTCTTCTCTCTAAACCCTTCTCTTTCCGCCATCTCCTGACCATCCCAATTCTCTTTTCAATTTATTTTTTTTTGCTTCCTTGCTAGCTGGTCCAGCCACACTTTTCCTCTGCTTTCACTGTCTCCTTTACCTTCAGAACTGGATGTATTTCTTCTTGCCATCTTTCCATCTCTATATTTCTTTACTTTTACTTTCAAGTCCTCTGAGACATTATATTCCATTTCCTTACTTATACACACATATCTTGTCCTCATTTTGTCTCAGAGCCGTAGCGCCTTTATGTTGCTAGTATATTTATATTCACACCAACAATGGTGTCGTGTTTGTTTTTCTCATCATGCTCCACGTTCACTCATTATTCCTAATTGTCGACGCCACCAAAATGAACAACATTATTTTTTTAAAGAAGGTAGAATAATTCCACACTCCAATGTATGGGACTGGTGGAATTACTTTAGAGCGTTGAATAAAATATTTTGGGCTATTTTGTGCCGATTCTTTCGATTTGGAATTTTTAAACTGCTGTGGTGAACTTGTCAGTACCTGGCAGACAAATTGTCTGTCCACCAGTGTCTAAGGGCGTGAATTTTGCTCTAAAAGACTTCACCAGGTGGTACTCTTATGTTATACATGGCTTGGCCTATACTAGCCGAAACCTATCTAAGTTATATAAAACAAAATGTATTCTAATAGGAAAAATTCCACACCAAGTACACAACGCTTGTCAAGGAATTCACCAGAGACCGTCATGCTGGCATATAGAAGAAGTGTATGGTTGGAGGGTTTTGTTCGTTAATTCTAGTAAGTTAACATCGGCTGTGGTTAGAAAATATGGTATTCAAGTTAATGAAATGCTAAGTATAATATTTATACATTTAATTATTTAGAAATATTTGCTTCTCCATATGATTTCGGTGTTTAAATGAAGCAAACGAATTCTAAAATATTTCACTGACAAACTCTCTCTCTCTCTCTCTCTCTCTCTCTCTCTCTCTCCATTTCTTTCTCTGTTTCTTTGTCACTTTCTCTCCCTTCCCCCCCCCTCTCTCTCTCTCTCTCTCTCTCTCTCTCCCTCTCTCTCTCCCTCTCTCTCTCTCTATCTCTCTCTCCCTTTCAGTGTCTCTCAAAAATCGATCAATGGAGCTTATAGGATGAAATGTGAAGGAGCGACTTCTATCAATAAATAAATCACCATTAAAATACTAATCGACCACTATAAATAATAACTAGATAGATTGCCGACATTGATTGATAGACAATATATCAGATATTACGCTTAAGTTAACATCTCATATATTTTCATATATTAATGGTTAGTGAATCTGTCTTTAATTATAAAGAGTTCTTATTGAAACACTTCACACAACATGTTATAAATGATTACAAGTTTAAAGAACACGACTCGAAGATTATCATTAAATTTTCAAATATTTTGCCAGCTTCCTTTCTTTGCGATATTATTGGTATACCCGTAATGTAAAGTTTATTCTGTAGGATGTTCTCTCTTCATTTAGAATAAACAAATAAGAAAGCATCTTTAAGACACATATTTGAAGAAGGAGTCACTTGATTAAAAAGACCTCAGTATTTAAATGGTTCTTTATTTTATACACCCAGGGCGTATAAAAGGTAAAATTAACCTCGTTGGAATTTGAACTCAAAATTACACAGAATTCAAAGAGCTGGAGTAAAAATGATGTAAGACATTTTGTTAGACATATAAATGAATTTTATATGTTTGAAAGGATGTTTATCCCTCAAGAAAGTATAAAAGGCAAAGTTGACCCCAGCAGGATTAATACGGAATGTAAACAAGACGGCGAGCTGGCAGAAACGTTAGAACTGCAGGTGAAATGCTTAGCGGTTTTTCGTCTGTCTTTACGTTCTGAGTTCAAATTCCGCCGAGGTGGCCTTTGCATTTCATCCTTTCGGGGTCGATAAACTAAGTACCAGTTACGTACTGGGGTCGATCTAATTGACTGGCACCCTCCCCAAAAATGTCGGACCTTGTGCCTAGAGTAGAAAAGAATACGGAGCGTAAACAAGATGTATCTAAGATACTATAATATATTTTGTGAGGCATATAAAAGAATCTTCCGCTCTTTAGGAATCGACGTCATTACAACACTGTATTTATCGACACCGAAAAGATGAAACGCGGCTAATGTAGTATAATAATGATTTCAAATTTTGGCTAAAGACAAGTAATTTTGGGGAGGGGGATGTCGATTGCATGCCCCCCCCCCCTAATGCCATGACTGGTACTCATTTTATCGACATCGAGAAAATGAAATGCGAAGTTGACCTCGGTGTAACTTAATGTTGTATTATGTTGTTAAGAAGCAAGTATTTCTAAAGTATTCCTAAAAGTTATACCTGTTCTTCGGCTTCAATTCTAAATCTTTTCATCGCACATGCCATCCCTCGACCGGCTAGAAATACCAGTCAACTTTCCCTCCACTCATATAACTTCCCTTCTACACCATTAGATCAACGATCGATTTCTGGTGAAGACCTTGACAGGCACTATGTATATATTCTGTATATACTATTCGTCAATAACTAAGCTTTATATTATTTTATTCTATTACACAGGGTAGGTAAAATGTCAACCAAATGTCACAGAGAATAGAAATGTTGTCGGTACCAGAGATAAAGCCACCAGATTTAGCCACGAACCCACATATCGCAATGTACGTCAGATTCCCTGGTTTATAGTCCACTGTGTATTATTATTATTTTGTGATTATTATTATAATTATTTCAATTTAAAGCGGTGAGCTGTCTGAATCCTTAGCAGGAAGGGCAGAATACTTCGCAGCATTTTTGTCAGTCTTGACGCTCTGAGTTCAGATTCCGCTGAGGTTGCGTAGATTTTCGTCCTTGCTCAGTCATATCAATAATTACCAATCAAGTGTTGGGGTTAAAGTAATCGATTAATCCCCATCCTACTAGAATTGATGGTTTGTGCCAAAATTCGAAGCAATTGTTATTACTTCTAGTTTTGGATCAAAGACAGCAAATTTGAGGGTTTCTAAACGTCGGTTACATCAACTGCTGTACTTTACACTAATTTATCAACCCTATGGATTAATTTTACCCAGAAGGAATAAAAGGCAAAATTGGCCTCGGATGAATCTGAACTCAGAACTCAAAGAGCCGAATGAAATGTCTTGAATTTTGTCTGAAATACAATCAGACTTTTCTGCTAATCGCCTTCCTCTTAAGGTATCATATTTTAGGAGAAGCTCGCCAATTTTAAAGGTTAGTGTTAGTTCATGACAGCGATCCCACTGCTCAGCTGTTATTTCTTTTAACAGCTCCGAAACGATGAAAGACAAAATGTCCCTCGGTGAAATTAGAACTCAGAACATGGAGATTTGTAAGAAATACTACTAAGCATTTTACCTCAGTCGTGCTAACAATTGTGCTAACTCACCGGCTTTGCACACAGATTAAATGAAAATATAGTCCAAATCTTAAAACTGATTGGAAGGAAATAAAAGTTGTAAAAAGAAAAAAATGCCAAAAATAAAGACAATACGTGTTATCTTGATACCATGAACGAATGTATTGTAATAAATTAATGTTTCATGTAAGGTGCAGAGCACCCAGTGCAGTCGCTGCACCGAAATCAGTGCAGAAATAACTAACATTATTGTTATTCTCTAGCATAGAGATAACAGATATCATTTATTGTTGCACTAAAGCAAAAACACCCGCCTGTCTAAATTCACAAAGCTGAACAGGATCTCGCTGCTAGGAAGAGATATACAATTCGACAATATACAGCACAGCGCTGATAAAACTTCATTATACACATCCTTATCTCTTCACTATATTTCTTTTAAAAAATTCTTATATGAAGAAATAAATAAAAGTAAAAACAGAACATTGCTAAGAATAAAACAAGTAAATTTGTAACGATACTTAAGAAACAGACGAACGCAAGAAAGCCTCTACATAGTCGCTTGTCATCGCTAGAAAGAGCAAATGAATCTCATTAAAACTTCATTTTACAACGAAGCAAAATATTTCCTTTCATGCAAACATGCTCTCGTGTAAGATGTAGTATTTGCATGTTCTTTTTATTCTTCATCTCGTTGTTGTTGTTGTTGTTGTTGTTTATTGGTTGGCTAACACAGGTCGTTGGCTGAAGGTCAATGACTGTCCAGCCGTGACCATTCTTATAGGAAGGTAGTCTCTCGTAGTCCGAGAAAGATGGTTCTGCAATTCATTTTTTTCAAAAACCTTTACAAATGATTTTTCTATAATGATGAAATGTATGTGATGTGCATCAGCTCACTCTCTCTATACAAACGATCTTACTTGTGCAGGTGCACGGTGTACCATACTTCAGGTGTTGCAACGATTGCAGAGTAACATAAGATGAAGTGTTTTGTCGCAAAAAAACAACGCACCCCGCGATTCAGGAAATGAATCCACGATATAGTGATCGCTAGTGCAACACCCCTACCACAAGACCATGCGCTTTCACTATAGTATATATGTAAATATATTATCTGATGTTCGTCTCAGGCATAGTCTAGCAAGGACTACTCTATCCGATGGGTTTTCAAATATAGTGTAACTAGAATTAAATACTAATTTGTCTTTCAGGCATAGAGAATCTCGGACTACACTATCTGATGTACCATTCATACAAAAGGTACCTCGGACTACATCGTCTCAGGTATTTCCTGGTATTGTGTATCTAAGAACCTTTTCTACTCTAGGCACAAGGCCCAAAATTTTGGGGGAGGAGGCCAATCGATTATATCGACCCCAGTACACAACTGGGATTTAATTTATCGACCCCAGTACACAACGGGGATTTAATTTATCGACCCCTAAAGGATGAAAGCAAAGTCGACCTTGTAAATAAAGACTGTTGTGTTTTAAATGCTGTTCAGGCAATTTGTTTCGATATGTAATAGAAAAATAGATAAGTGGTGGTAGTAGCGGTGGTGAGTATTTCGTTGCTGCCAACAGTGAACATTGGAGTTTTTAGTCAGCTGTGAAGTAAATGAGCAAGTGGATGTGTATTCGCCTGAAATACACAGATAGATAAATAGATAGATAGATAGATAGATAGATAGATAGATAGATAGATAGATAGATAGATAGATAGATAGATAAAGTGGAAGAAAGAAAGAAAATAAGAGAGAGAGACTCAGGGAGAGAGAAGAAATATTTGAATCCCTGCTGGGGCTGGTATATTATTTATCAGCGAGCAGGCAATATTATTAGCACGCCGGACAAAACACCAGGCGTCATTTCGTCCGACTATACGGTGTAAGTTAAAATTACGCTGAGATCGATATTGTCTTTCACAAGTTCGAGATTGCTAAAAAAAACCTATCAGTCGTCCATTGTGGTCGGTGTTATCGAGCACCGCCCCGCTACCCAGTAATTTCAGGTTTTCTGTCTATCGGAGAAAGGAATATTTATCGACCTTCAAAGAAAATCAAAAATAATGTCGGCAGCTGGGCTTGAACTCTTCGCAGCGGGCAGAGTACCGCATCGTGTATCACAATGCGCCCTATCCGACTCTCTAAAGAATCTGTCAGTTCGCCAAATTAAGAAGAGACTAGCAGAAACAAAAGCTTCATAACAAAATTGGTTGTTGTAGTAATAATTGCAGCAAAGGCTGTAGTAGCTGTGGTTCTGATTATAGCGGTTGGGCGCAGTACTATCAACGGTGGTCCCTGGGGTGAGAGTAAGAGAAGAAATATAAAAGCGATTGTTGAGATCGACGCCGCTGTACACAGTGCTTCTTTCATGTCCGTTCTAATATTTTGTAAGTTTGTTTATCAGCACTAATCCTTCATCGCCTCCAACAAAGACACAAATGAAAATACACATACAACAACAACAACAACAACAACAACAAAATCACCTCTTACGGTGCATAATTAATTCATCTCAGATGTGTAAGTACTTCTACTTATTAATCTGTGTTTATGTGCACCGTTTAGATCAAATATTATTCAAACGAATTTGTAAATATATATACATACATATATGTATATATATGTATATATATATATATATATATATATATATATATATATATATATATATATATATATATATAGATATATATATATATATATGTATATATATATATATATATATATATATATATATATATATATATATATATATATATATATGTATATATATGTATATATATATATATATATATATATATATATATATATGTATATG
The DNA here is from genome assembly GCF_046866305.1 of Octopus bimaculoides. Taxonomy (NCBI): domain Eukaryota; kingdom Metazoa; phylum Mollusca; class Cephalopoda; order Octopoda; family Octopodidae; genus Octopus; species Octopus bimaculoides. The sequence continues at coordinate 43,758,072 of NC_142939.1, forward strand.
TATATATATATACATATATATGTATATATATATATATGTATGTATATATATATCTGTATCTGTCTCCTATTTGTGTGTGTGTGTACATATATAATATATACATATAGATATATAATATATATACACATATATATAAGATGTATACAAATAGATATATATACAAATACATATACATATAATATACATATATATATATATATACCTACATACATATAAATACATATACAAATACACATATATAAATATATACATACACAAATACATATATATATATATATATATATATATATATATATATAAATACACCCCCCACACAGACATATATGTATATATAAATACACGTGCTCACATATATTTGTGCGTGCGTGTGTGTGTGTGTGTGTACGTGCGCGCGTTTTGTGCGTGTTATGCCCTCTCTTTCTTTTGAACTATCTAGATTTATTTAAAATCTTTAAAAGAAAATATATACGTATTTATGTTATATGTACACACATACAAACATACATACATATATATACACAAATATATATATATATATATATATATATATATATATATATATATATATATATATATATATATATATATGAAGAGAAAAGAATACTAGCCGAAGGAAATATTTCATTATAACTTACTACTGACGTCTCGTTACTTTGATGCTAACCGATTGCACGTGAGGGCAGACCTGAAACGCCACAATAATTATCTGATCAACCAATCAACCTCTTTCCACTTATCTAATCTCTTATGTATATAACAAAATAAACGTTAGTACGCGCCCTTTTACTTTGACACATCATTCACAAATTCATCCCAGTGATCTCACGCTGGTTCCCTGCTGAGAGAGACTTCCTTATAACGACAGGCATACCTCAACCTACGTCGTTTCGAGTTACGTCCTTTTCAGTTGTTTTTTTTTGTTTACTTGTTTGTTTTTTTAAGTAATCAATAAACTTCACCTTCAGTCATTTTATTCAACTTTTTTCGATTTTAGTGCATTTTTTATTTATTTTTTTATAGTTTCAGCTTAGAGCTGCGGCCATGCTGATGCACCGCCGTGTAAGGACATTTTTTTAAAAGTTACCTAAGTTACCTAAGATAGACGCAGGAGAGACTGTAAAGTAAGAAGCTCGCTTCCCAAACGCAGGATTCCGGGTTCAGTCCCACTGCGTGGCACCTTGAGCAAGTGTCTTCTGCTATAGCCTCGGGTCGACCAAAGCCTTGTAAGTTAATTTGGTAGACGGGAACTGAAAGAAGCTCATCGTATATATATATATATATATATATATATATATATGTGTATGTGTGTGTGTGTGTGTGTGTGTGTGTGTGTGTGTGTGTGTGTGAGTGCGTTTATCGTTTGTGTCAGTGTTTGTCCCCCCACCACCATCGCCTGACAACCGATGATGGTGTGTTTACATTCCCGTCACCTAGCGGTTCGGCACAAAGGGGACGATAGTATATGCACTAGGCTTACAAAGACTAAGTCCTGGGCTCGATTTATTCGACTAGATGTGGGTCTCCAGCATGGCCGCAGTCAAGAGTAGAAGAGTTAAAGAGTAAAAACTAATATCGAAATGAAAATATCAAATGAAAAGGTATGTAAAAAAGAGAAAGATTTATTAAAACGGGTATAACAACTGATACAGGAGCAAATTGAAGAATTACTGTGGTAGATAGAGCGACAATTGTAAATAAGACAAGGATGACGTCAGGTTGCCAGACGCAGTGAACGTGCTTCGTCATCTAACTACCAGATACATACACAATGCTTAAATAATTACTTATTAACACAGATTCTTTTACTTGTTTCCGTTATTTTCACTGTGGCCATACTGGAGCACCGCTTTTTAGTCGGAGAAATCGATCCCTGGACTTATTCTTTGTCAGCCTTTATACATATTCTATCGGTCCCTTTTGCAGAACTGCTAAGTTACGGGAACGTAAACACACCAACATCGGTTGTTAAGCGATGGTGGAGGGACAAACACAAACACAAACACACAAATATATATATATATATATATATATATATATATATATATATATATATATATATATAAACAACAGGCTTCTTTCTGTTTCCAGCTACCAAATCCACTCACAAGGCTTTGGTCGGCCTGAGGTTATTGTAGAAAACACTTACCCAAGGTGCCACACTGTGGAAATTATCCCAGAACCATGTGGTTGAGAAGCAAGATTCTTACCACACATATTGACTTGTTTCGTGAATATTTGAGCAAGTCTTGGAAGCAATTACAAACGGATGCTAAGATAGCATTTATTGCGATATTTGTTTGAATATTTGGCAAAACGCCAGCAATTTCAGACGGAGGGTTTAGTCGATTACATGGACCTCGGTTCCTAATAGGTACTGTATTTCATCGACCCCGAAAGAATGAAAGGTAAAGTCGGCCTCGATGCAATTTGAAGTCAGAACCTGCAATCAGACGAAATTCCGCCAAAGATTTTGTCCGGTGCCAATAATATGAAGTAATTACGAGCCCCTAGAAACAGCTGTCGGACCTGTAGAAACATACCTTCTCAACGTAATATTCTTTGTACACTGTGTAATCTTGCTCCTTTAATGTATGAATACCTATGTATCTATACATGAATGCTCATCGCCTGAATATTTTCCTCCTTTGCTTTCTCTCTATGTACATGTATACATATTTTATACATCTACCTAAAACGGTTTTGTTTGTTCATTAGCTCCAATATTTTCATATCTGCTCAACAGGATTCCTTTTGCAGTCAATCTCTTTGCTTCGTGGGCTTAGAGTCTGATAAAGATTTTGAAGTGTAATTTCAAATCATCTGAGTGCAACTATGTTTTCTGTATTGAGCATCTCATCTGTTGACTCTGTGTTTGTGTCTGTGTATGTGTGAATGTGTGTGGGTGTGTATGTATGTGCGTGCGCGCGTTCTAAATATTTTTGTTTTCAACTTTTAAAGCCCAAACTATGTAAGTTATAAAAAATTATATAAGTTGATGGTTTGTCCTCTTATCATGTATTTCATTATGTGGTGGTTTGAAAACTTTCTGCGGGAAAACTATGGTGAATGTGTTGTGTTCTGTAGAAGGAGTCCTAAACTCGAAATGTTGAAATTAAAGTCAGACTATTAACCATCAACCTGTATTATATCTCATTTCGCTGTAAATAATGATAAATTTATTTATATACATATCAAAGAATACTTTGTGCAAACGATACGACTCTGATATATGCGAACCTAAAGGCGGTGAGCTAGCAGAATGGTTAGCATGCCGGGAAAAACGCTTAGCGGCGTTTCATCTGTCTTCGTGTTCTAATTTCAAATTTTCGCCCAGGTCAACTCTGTACTTCATCGTTTCGAAGTCAAATAAAATAAGTACCAGTTGAACACTAGGATCGATGTAATCAACTTCATTTCCATCGATATTGCTGGCCTTGTGCTAAAATTTGAAATTCGTATAAGTATATCCTAAATACATTGGAAGATTTTATAACAATGATTTTTGAAATATATGATACTACCAATAGTTTGAGCATTTTAATTCTTGTATTTGATATATTTAAAACGAACTATTATATATAAATTACGTACAAAACAAAATACATTACAAAGAAAATATCTCTTATAAAATACATTATATATATTATATATACATGTGTGTGTGTGTGTATGTGTGTGTGTTTGATTGTGTGTGTGTGTGTGTGTGTGTGTGTGTGTGTGTGTGTGTGTGTGTGTGTGTGATATAGGAAACATTTGGTTTATTCATTTGAGATTTATGCGTAATGGTTATTTTCAATGACAAACAATTCAAACTATTACAGAAATGCACTTGTATATAAATTCTTTACAAATTAAGACATTCGCCGTTTCTTTTAACCTTAATGGAAATTTCTTTATTGAAAATGTTTCTCTCGAGTTCTATGAGAGAGAGATAACATTGTTGAACATACATATTCATGTACACACACATGCAGAGATATCTTAGGAATCACTATCTATCTTGCAGAAGTATATCCTCCAATCTTACATATAGCTACGGGAAATGTGAACTTGCAATCGGACAGGTTATGCGATAACCCATTCCTACTGCGTATTTGTATTCACTCAAGCTGATACACGTTGTCCTCCTACCAAAACCCAATCTTCCAGAGGGAAATATATATTCTACCTTTGGTTGTGTGTTGTTTTATATTGAAATATATAACCATGTACCCTGTATTCTGTACCGTCCACTCCGACCAAATTTGAACTCAAAATGAAGAGTTGCTAATTTTAACAATATAAGGTGTATTGCAAGGTTCACTATCTAGTGTTCATACGGCAACTAACATCTATTTTGACTTTATTAACCAATTAAGTCCCAGAGTACTTAAATTTCTGAATATTACTTGTAAATGTTTACAGATGATTGAAAATAGATTAAAATGAAAGAAAAAAAATTATTAAAACTCCTTTACTTCAAGCACAAATGGAAATACTTGGTGTTCTATAAATAGGACACTGAGACAATGTGATATAAGCTTATTTAATGTTCTCATTTAGTGTCCTATTTATAGGACAGTGGTACTTAATGCGTTGCTAGCTACTGTATAAATCCTTATGTGGCCAATAGAACTGATAGATATTCTAGCCAAATAACGGATAAATCACAACATTCCGGCTTTAGAAATGAGAAAACATTGATTAATGTATTTGGAGAACGGCTGTATCTGGATAATCGGGAGGACGGAAAGATTACAGCTGAAATATCATTGCTCACTTGTCTGCGAAAACAGAAGGTGCAAAGGGCTTAGCCAAGCCATACCTAAAATATTAATAAGGCAAACAACTGGTAAATCAATGTTAAGTGTTGACTATTAATAACAACATGAAGCCTAGTAACTGAAGACCTCTATTTGGTCACAATCTCATGATAAATTTAAATGCTCTCGTGGTATTAAGATAAGGAGTACTCCGTCGGTTACGACCATGAGGGTCTCTGCTGATGCAATCAACAGAACAGCTTGCTCATGAAATTAACGTGCAAGTGGCTGAGCACTCCACAAACACGTGTATCCTTAACATAGTTCTCAGGGAGATTCAGCCTGACAAGGCTGGCCCTTCGAAATACAAGTACTACTCATTTTTGCAAGCTGAGTGGACTGGAGCAACTTGAAATATTGTATCTTGCTCAAGAACACAACGCGTCGCCGGTAATTGAACTCCCGACCTTACGTTCGTGAGCCGAATGCCCTAACCACTAAGCTATGCGACTTCACATGTTATTAAGATATAATCAAAAAGAAAACGGTGAGTTGGCATTGTTGTTAGTACGGCGGATAAAATGATTAACAGCATTTCTTCTGGCTTTACGTTCTGACTTTGCTTTCTATGCTTCCAAAGGCGATAAAATAAAGTAAAATTAGAGAACTTGGGTGAATGTAATAGACTAGCCTCCACCCAACAAGATTTCACGCTGTGCAGCTCCTGTAGAAATATCTCATCAGAAAGGTAGAATCCAGTTTTGCCATCTCTGTGTATATAGCAGTAATTAAGAATATAAAATTACATCTGGTTAAGTTTTCATATATTGCTCTGTTAAATTGTAGTTTTAGCGCATAATACCACACACACACGCACACACACACACACACACACACACACACACACACATACACACACACACACACACACAAACACTCGCAACACGGCATATACATATACATTGATTTATATAAACAATAATAATGCTAAACATTTAACATAAATACAAAATATGCTTCCGACTATATTAAACAATTCGCCGTGTATCTTTGTCGAGAGACAAAGATGATAGCAGTGATATGTTTAATATTTGAACGTTTTATTGTAACCAATGATCCCGCAACCAAATAACCACTCATTATTTCGATAGTTACATCAACATCTGAAATTGTACTTACAATAGAATGTTCCCCAACAACAGCTGTCACTATTCGATGCTGCATTGCAACAGAGTTATTCAAATTTAACTATTATACCGGCTGTTATCAGTGACAATATTGGATAAAGAAACTGTCATAGAAATTATTGGCAAGCGCTGTAAGAATCAGGATTTCAAGCTGATATCAGGCTGTGTCTTTTAATCACAGGTCGAATGGTAGTTCACTCCAATTACATTGCTACGTAACCACAGAAATCTGTGAAAGTTACGCCGACATGAAACCCTCAAAAGGCAACGCAGATGTATTTAGTTAAATGAAGTAATTTTATTTTGCAAATGAAAGGTTTCACAGTATATAAGAGAGGTTTATCTCTTGGACACGTCTTAAATTCAGTCTTGCAGTCATAAACTTACAACACACACTCATAAACTCTTATAGATAGATAGATAGATAGATAGATAGATAGATAGATAGATAGATAGATAGATGGACATAAGAATACATGAATATATATATGTATACAGAAACATGTACATTACGGAGATGTATTTGCATAGCAAGTGATTTGATCTGAGATCGTGTGCTGGAACGAAAACAACTGCAGCGCAGAAGGTGTTTAAGAAACACACCAAAACCGTTAGAGTCACTTCGACATTTAAATTTAATTCGCCAAAATATTTTCGTTGCTTTCAGACCGCGACCTGTTCACTGACAAAATTCCCCGCAGCATAAATATGTGTAAGTATATGTATGTATGTATATATATATATATATATATATATATATATATATATATATATATATATATATATATATATGTGTGTGTGTGTGTGTGTGTGTGTGTGTGTGTGTGTGTGTGTGTGTATGTATATATATATATATATATATATTCAATTTTTTTTCTCCGTGTTTTTCTCCTTGTCTCCGTATTCTTTCTGTTGAAGAGCGTAGCTCGAAACGTCAAATACTTTCCGTATTCCCGAGCGTCATACCAATACATCCATTTGTTATTTACACCACCTGTCCTCGTCTGTTGTTGTTTTTTCGTATATTCTCCCATATATATATATATATATATATATATATATATATATATATATATATATAATCAGTTAATAAAAAAGAAAACATATATCACAGAAAGAAACATAGTCTAAAATATAGAGCAGTAATTATTACAACAAATGTTTATATAGAGTTAAACAAGGTTTCGCACCCATAAAGCAAAGCCTTATGGACAACTCGTCAGACTCTATATGAATACAAAATTTAAAAGTATCTGCATCGCAGACGTGAAGAAACGCTCAGAACTCGAGGAATGCGAAAAAAACCTCGACAAGTACGGGTTACTTCCTCTTAATCAGAGGTAAGACAAAAAAGCCGTGTGATGTCAGGTGGAAATTAATTGATTATCCGGGCCAGGATATTAATGGAAGTAGCCGTTGCAACATCTGCATCGCGGGAGAACCAAAATACTTAGAGACTATAAGAAGCCTGGCGTATTCAACAGCCGTAAAGAAGTGTTTTCTAAATGTATCCACTTCAAGCTCTACATACTAGAAAATTGGATTTCTCTGTTTGCATGATAGCCCTCCCTGAGTCTATTAAGGATATTTACCCACCGTTGATTAAGGGGGAATAACCCGTACTCATTAACGTTTCTTCGTACTCCTCGAGTTCTGAGCGTTTCCTCACGTCTGTGACGTGAATACTTTTAAATTTTGTATTCGTATTGAGTCTGCCGAACTGTCCACAAGGTTTACCTTTGTGGGTGCGAAACCTTCGATAACTCTATATTAAATTTTGTTATAATATATATATACATAAGAGAGAGAGAGAGAGAGAGAGGAGGGGAGGGCGGGAGGTAGATAGATAGATAGATAGATAGACAGATAGATAGATATGTTTCTTTATTAGCCACACAGGGCTCAACATAGAGGGGACAACATACAAATGTAGAGTTTTTCTTTTCGAGGGGGTCGAAAACAAAGCAGAAAAAAAAACAAAAGTGGGGACAACGATGAAAAAAACATCGCAAAACGTTTGGGGTATTTACAAAAAATACGAAATAATACAGAAAATTCCCAATAAATGGGGAGGTTATCCGTGGAAAGAAAAACCTACGAAAAGACCACGGTAACCTCGGTCCTTAGTGTCACAGTTTGTTAAATAAAATTTCTTTTATTTATGTAAGAAACGTAAGTAACTCTCTGTTTACAAAATTTTAAAACGTTTTATAGAATCATGGTCAAAGTGGCTTCGTCATTTATACGTGCCATTCTTGCTACATGTATCCATCTTTTTTCGAAACATTTGCTAGACAACACTTGCCTCTCTACTCTCACCTTCCTTTTCAAGTGATACTTGAAAAAGTTGATGAGAGATTGACCAGAGAGGAAAGTATTTGTCTCTAATCCTTTCAGACGCGTCCACCAGATGCATTCTTTCGCCATAGCCACAAGTACGATAAATACAGCTCTTCCTTCCCGTTTAAAGGAAGGAGGCGTGACGATATTGACGATAGACTCGGTTGATAAACCGACTCGTCCCACACGCGACAGCAGTCGTTCGACATAAGCCCACAGCTCCGAAATGGTTGGACACTGCACGAGTGCGTGCAGAACGGTTTCATCACTCTGACCGCATCTCGGGCAGGTCGGCCCCGCATTTCGCGAGCCGTGTCTATAGAGCTTATCCTGAACGGGTAGCGCCTCTCGGTAACACTGCCAGGCCAGGGATCTCTGGAAGTTGTCTATAGGTCCCGGCCCGAAAGTCGTCCTGAACAGGCGGGTCAGGTATTCCTCGTCGACGCCCAGGTTCGCCCCGAGATCGTCGTCGTACCTGCCCTCCACTAATCCCCTATAGAATGATTTCGTTGTGATGCAGCCGCTCAAGGTCGATCCGGGACGGCAAAATTGTTGCAGAGCAACGCGACGCTCACGGTGCCATTCGCCATTCCTCGGCCTCTTTTTGATCCACGACTGCAGCTCGGTCATGGAGACGAGCTGCGGGAAAGCGCGTCGCACAAATGACGACCACACCTGCTCACCGTCGTCTACGTAGAGCCGGAGATGTCGCAGTCTCAGCGCATGTCTGCGCATCATCAACCACGGCATGCCCAGCCCTCCTTTCAGCGGGTGTTGGCAACAAACGGATCGCCTCACCATCGGAACGCTTCCTTTCCACAAAAAGCGGAAGAGGTTGCGCTCCATTTCGGTGATGGCGCGATCGGGACAAGGCACGACGGTCAGGCGGTATTCGATGACGGACGCGATGTACGCGTTCGCCACCTCCGCCCGACCTTTTAGGGACAGCTTCCTCTCGGACCATTGCCGGCAGAGAGTGGCCACCCTACTCGTTATCTCGTCCCAGTTCTTCTCCATCTGCAGGTCCGGACCGAACCAGACTCCGAGCAACTTGACTGGAACGTCCGTCCAGCGTCCCACTACTGAGGCGCTGCCGGACGGTATGGGCTTGCTTCTCCAGGTGCCGAGCAGCAAACCCACCGACTTATCCCGGTTGATTTTCGCTCCCGTCACCGCTTCGTAGTCTTTCAGCGTCTCGCCGACAAGCTCGATGTGCTCGTGGCTAGACGCTATGACGGTGACGTCGTCCGCGTATGCCGACACGCTCGTCCCGCACCCCAGTTCTCGCGGGATACCCCTCAGCGTCGCCAGCTTCCGCAGTAGTGGCTCGAGAGTCAATACGTACAGGAGCGGCGACAGGGGGCATCCCTGACGAACCGAACGTGCAATGTCGAAGGGTCCCGATAGACGTCCATTGACGCGAACAACCGAACGGATGCCTGTGTACAAGGCAGCCTCCAGCCGCGGAAAACGGGACCGAAACCGGCCGCTTCGAGGACGGCCTCCAAGTATCGATGGTCTACCCTATAGAAAGCTTTGGATTGATCCAAATTGATCAGGGCCCCACCCATGCTAGGTTCCTTAACAACCCTCTCTATGATGTAGCGCATCAGATGGAGGTTGTCATGGATGCTCCGGCCCGGCACGGCGCACGTCTGCTCCATGCCGACCAGTTTCTCGATGACAAGCGCCAACCGCTTGGCTAACACCTTGGCCAAAATGTTCATGTCTGCATTGAGCAGAGTGATGGGCCTAAAGTTATCTATGGCGTCCCCCTTGTTTGGATCTTTCTTCAGCAGCGTTACCGCTCCTCGGCTCACAAAACCGGGAATGCTCCCGTTCTGCTGCCAGTTGCAGTACACAGCCGCCAAGACGTCTCTAAACAAGTCTGGCATACAGTTGTAAAGCTCGTAGGGCAGACCATCCAAACCCGGAGATTTGTCCGTCGAGCAACCCGCCATCGCGTCCTCACCTCCTCCGCCGTGATGACCCCTTCGCAGCACTCCGCCTCTCTTGCCGAGAGTCGTGGCAAGCTGTGCAGGTAGGCACTAAAGTCCACCCTGCCTTCTCGCTCGCCACTCCTCCCGAACAGTCGGGCAAAATGCCGCTGAAACGCCTCGCACATCTTGCTCGGCTCGAGCAATTCGCGCCCCTGTTCGTCTACCAGAGACCGGATGGTGGCTCTGTTACCCCGTTGCGCCTCCGCCACCCGGGCCTCTCGTGCGGCTCCAACACCTTCATTCCTCAGAGCACGCATCCTTGCTCTGACAGCACTTCCTTCGTGTTTAGCATTGAAGTGTTGGTCGAGGGCCAACCTCGCCGGTAAAACGTCGGATGCGATGCCACTTCGCAATGCCTCTTCTAACCCCCTCTACTCTGTTCCTCTCTACAGCTAGTGCCCTGCTATACCTTATTGCTTCCGCCCTTACTGCTCTCTTGAGGGCAAACCACCATTTGTTGTTGACGATGGCTCCCGTCAAAGCCCTCTTTACTAACGTGCTAATCCGGTCTCTGAAAACCTGTCTCGACGGGAAAGACGCGTTTAGTTTCCAGTAACCGGGACCCTGCCTATGTGCCTTATCTAAGTCTAGCGTACACGTCACAAGTTTGTGATCCGTGTAGCTGACTATGTGGAACTGTGGACATCCTAAACTATCTCTATCTCTTGTCCTACACACTATCCTATCTAGATACGATCTCGACGACCCAATGCGGTTGCTCCAATTCCACGTTGGCACATTTGGGTGGTCGAGTCGGTACCTGTCAGACAACTGGAAGCGTCTGAGCAGGTCTATGAGGCGTTTGCATCCCCTTCTAGTTTTATCACTCCCCACGTAGTCTAGATGCGTGTCCAAGGTAGCATTCCAATCCCCCACTAAAAGTAAGGGACGAGACGTTCCCAGGAATACTTCTAGACGTCAAAAGAAGTCCGACCGACCTGTTAAAGGAGGCACATAAACTGCCAGCAACCGAAAAGCGCCTCCATTGCTGCCGTCCACATCTAGGACAACCAGTGTACCCTCCGGGTCCGTAAATATCGTCTTTACCTGGAGATCCAGACTCTTGCGAAAAAGAACCGCCGTGCCACTACCGCCAATCCTCGGCAGACAGGGAGAAAAATAAATGTTAAACTGTCCGCCAAACATGGACTTTAGGGCCCGCGGTTCATGGATTCTGGTCTCACTAATGGCTATGATATCCAAATTGTGTGACTTGATGTCATTTAAGAGGTACCCTTGTTTCCAAGGCGACCCCAAGCCACGCACGTTCACACAGCCAATCTTCACCATGATTCTATTTATACGTGTGCTTTAAAGCACAAAACAAAAGAACAGAGTGTTACTTACCGTTAGAAAGTTTTGTTTCCTTCTTGGATTTTTCACCAAGGAGGCTATTGTACAATTTCTTGCACAAATATTTCTGGAATCCCCCTACCGAGTTGGGGTAGAGGGATTTTATTGTGTTGTGTAATGCTGGTGTTACATGAATAATTTTAATGTGTTTTGGCGGTGTTGTACGTGGGTGGTTGTTGGTTTTGATGTCGTTATTTGTGATGTTTGTTTTAGAGTTGATGTAATTAATCAACTCTGTGTTTGTACTGTCTATTGCTGTTAGCATTGTTTTTTTTATATTACTATTGGTGTTAGTAGTATTTTCGGGAGATGTGAATCTCCCTGCTTTGTTTGTGTTTGCATTTTGTTTTGTTTTCTTCTTACTGCGCTTCCTCTTTCCTTTCGTAGCTATTTTCCACTCCTCCCCACTCTCTTCATCGGATGATGGGAGATCTGAGGAGTCAGAAAGAGGTAACGGCAAATTTTGTGCGTCTGTGTGTGTTTCTGTGAGTGTTTGTGTTGCTGTTTTTATTGATGTTGGCTGCTTGTTATTTGTGTGTGGTGTATGTGATATGGGGGAGGGAGAGGCAGTCTTGGAATTTTCTTTTTTTTTCTTCTGTTTTTGCAGTTTCTGTTGTCTTTTCTGTTGTGGTTATTGCTGATATTTCTGTTGTTTTTTGTGTTGCTGGTGGTGTTGGTAGTAAGGTTTTTCTGTTGGGGGTATTTGGTAGTTGCTTCTGTTGTTGATGTTGTTGTTGTTGTTGTTGTTTTTGCTTAGCGGCCAGAGGGCAGTCCTTTTTCAGATGTGCTTCGCTGTTGCATAGGTAACAGCGAGGTCGCCTGCCCTCTACCACCACATACAGCTTGTGGTCCTCTGCCAATCTAATGTTTGGAGGAATTTTCTGTGAAGCCTCCTCCGTGATGTGGAGAAGGATTTCCAGATTTTTCCCTCCCCAGTTCTTTTCCTCTCCGACCGTAATCTCCAAAATATTTGCCTCCTCTATTTCCAGGCATACGGCCGATATCAGCCATTGGGTGTCCACCTCCGATGGCACATTTTTTATTATAACTTTGGTCACTCTCTGTCCTAGATAACTCGGTATCATTACCAAGTCATCTGTGCGGAGAGAGAGTGTCGAAAATTGTTTAGCTAAATTTTCATCCAGAAATCTCACTTGCACCGTTCCAAATTTTCTTCCCCAGGTGACATGATTTTGATAAGGCCAAATTTTTCTAAGACAAACTTCAATTTTATCTGTGCTAACATTTTCTACACGTCTGGTTTTTGTGTTTACCAGTTTATAAATGATGCACTTTTTGTTTTTCAGTTCTATATCTTTTGGTATGTTTATTCTGACATCATCTCCTTCTTTCGTAAGAAGGGATTTTGTGTCTTTTATTTGCTTTTGTGTGAATGTCACTATTGTTCTTTTTTCTTTTAGAGCATTTGCGAAATTTGTTTTTGTTGAGCTGGCGGACATTATTCTTCTGAATATTTTTGTTTATGTTGGTGTATGTACTGCCTGGTTCAAAGGTGGTTGTAGTGGCAGCAGAGTTTGTTGAACAGGTGATGGTGTCATTGCTGAAAGCCGATTACTTTACGTCCTTGTTGTTGCTGTTGTT
>NC_142939.1:43783795-43818795 GCF_046866305.1 Octopus bimaculoides
ATTCCTATTTTGTTCGGGTGAACACACATAACGATTGATGCTTTAAGAAATCATATTACATTTTTTCATTAAATATTATTAGGGATTGTGCAAAAAAGACGCTAAAATATTTGCTCTAAAGTACAACTAACTTATTGTACATAACTTTTCACAAAAAATATTACAAGGATTCTCAGGGTTCGTATAGACCCTGGTTGAAAACCTCTCACGATAGTAAAAAATAAACGAATCCAAAACATCTGTAAACCACTGCCAAAAAATACTTGACTTGTGCATTCTTGATCCTCCCGATTATTATTTGAAGAAAATATTAAAATATCTCCTCATTTCTCACTGTGAATGAGCATAAAACCAATCAGTTAATGTAACCCAAGGTATACTTTGACTAGAAAAGAATAATGTACGCTTTTAATTAGTTGAACAACTTTTGTCATTGCCCAGATGAAACTTGATCAGTTTTCAACAAGCTTAAGTAAAAGCAGAAGCAATATTAACAGCAATAACAACAACAACAACAACAACAACAGCAGCAGCAGCAACAACAACAGCAGCAGTAGCAGCAACAATAATATCTTCGGAAAAATTGCTAACATTTTAATTTGCAGCAGTTTACTAATTGATTTATAATTGGTTGGACAGAATTAAAGCAACGTTGGTTGATCAGGGAAACCATTGATAATGTTATCAAAGTGCTCGACGTTATGTAGGCCAACAGCAGCAATTAATAATGATTTAAGGATGGAAAATATATCAGCCGATAAAATTAATTTGATATTTCAACCATGGCGTAATTGTAATGTTGTCATGTTAAAAGTGTTCCTCTCTGAGACTTATATGTTGTTGTTGTTGTTGTTGCTGTTGTTTTCTAGGCTGTGGTTGTTTAGCACAAGATCAGAAATCATTGAGTAAACGCTTGATGAAAGACCTTCCATCCATCACCTTCACATTTCCCTTAGCATAGAAAATCAACCGTTGCCTGATAGGATATTCTTTTCTTTAAATCGATGACCGAATGCCAGTTTAGACCTAATCAAATTGTCCTAAGATCAGTCATTTATTTATGACCACCTTGCTTTTTTCTATATGCAGGGAATCCAGAAATAAACTATTCATTGGGGCTATTTTATAAATGACACGTTTAATATGAAGATAGCTTCATTGCTATATTACTCAAGGTGAAGCATATCGAAGAGTTTCGTCCAAATTAGTTTGTCTGACTTGATTCAGATGGCAGGGTAGGGGTTGTCAATGTTAAGTAGCAGCAGGTTCTCCTTCAAATCCCACCTAACTATCTGAAGAGTAAGGATATACCAAAATAAGTACTGGGTGCGTCATGCTGAAATAAAATGGGACGGTCACATTCGAAACGCCTTCCACACACATCAACGTGATCAGAGCTTATTTGATACTGTAATAAACCAAAAAAAAAACAAAAAAAAAACAGAATAACAAAATAAATTTGGAATCTGTCACAGTTGAAGCACTTTTCATTATAGATCTGCTCTAAAACAAAAACAATATTAACAGCCATGGAATGGTCAAGACTGGAACGTCGTTCCAAATCAGTCTGTTTGCTACCAAATAAGTCTTATAATATAAACATCGATAGAATTGACACTATATGAAATTCTATGTTCATAGATGCTCAAAATCAGGGTTGCTCTAATGAGATACAATAATATGCATTAGATAATCTCTGCCGTAATGTAGTTTAGGTCGACACTGAATGGCAATACTGAATGGCAATAAAATAAGCAACAATAGTCTAAACTATTCAAACCATGAAATATTTTCTTTGCTAAGAACAAAATAATACTGCCATCCAAACAAACAGACATACGTATATTGTGAACGCTCGAATTAACGGATAAGGTGAACAGGGTGGGGTGTCGTTTATCTCCAATTGCTTCTTAAATCGAAAGTAAGACGAGGCCAATATTTTATTTATAGATTTTAATCTAAAAAGAAAAATAGCTTAAATAGAATATGCATACACTTAAAAAAAATATTAAACATCTGAAATTATACTTATCAACATATTGGTGGCACTCCGTCGGTTGCGACGATGAGGGTTCCAGTTGATGCGATCAACTGCTCGTGAAATTAACGTGCAAGTGGATGAGCACTCCACAGATACATGTACCCTTAACGTAGTTCTCAGAGAAATTCAGCGTGGCACAGAGTGTGACAAGGTACAACAAAAACAGGAAGAAAGCGTGAGAGAAAGAGTATAGCACGGTTCGCCACCCCCCCTGCCGGAGTATCGTGGAGCTTCATGTGTTCTCGTTCAATAAACAATCAGAACGCCGGTCTAGGAATCGAAACCGCGATCCTACGGCCACGAGTCCGCTGTTCTAACCACTGGGCCATTGCGCCTCCTACCAACACCTATACAACATTGATATATGATATTCCATATCAGTGAAGAAACTGATTACGTTTGAGTTCACCAGATCTTGAACCACCTATTGTTAATACAAAATTCCTCCAATTACATGCAGCGGTGGCAGTAGTGGAGGAAGCACTGTAACAGCGTGTCATTGCGTCCGCCCTTTGTCGGTGGTTTCCTACTTCTAACGGACTTCGCCTAACCATGTAACAACCTTCCAACTCATGAGTCTGTTTGGTTATTCGTTGCTGGTCAGGCTTTTACGAAGCTACCTCATCCTCATTTGCATTTTAGTACTTTTGACAACACTCAGAGGAGAAGTCTGTGTTTTAGTATGCCTTCTTCCGCACGGCACCACATCAACGTGAAAGGAAGTGTTTTGCTGAAGAACACAGCACACCTCCCGATCCGGGAATAGAACCCACGATTTGGATATCGAGAGTGTAACAACCTAACCATTAGGTCACGTGCCTTCACAATTCCTTGCAACTACCCAGTATTATCATGGTTATCTTTCGTTTCTTTGAAAGAAATATCTGTCTGATATCAATACTTTACCTTCTATAAATGCGTATGAAATGAAGGAAGAATTCAAAAGAAACATCGGTTTGCTTCTCCAAGTATTTATATTATGGCGAATATAAAATTCCGACTTTAATTGGTGTATTGCCACGGCTGTTATAAAATTACTACAATCGTGACTGATCTTCTTTCGGTTGTCTCTCCATGATGTCCACATTTCGTGAGGCTTCTATTACATTGTTACAGAATTTAATAAATACGTAAATAAATATATATTTTTTATCGTCATGTCTTCGATCATTATGCGTCTCTAATGTTAAAGAGTACATTATCGTTTCCGGTTAACAGCAACACAATACACTTTGTATTTTTGTATTTTATATTTTAATCACGCCAGGTTAGTCCATAATCGAGTAGAAGACTATTATCAATGACAACCTAGCCATGACCATACCCTCATCTTAGAAGTATGTAAGACCACATCATTCAATGTGTTCTTTATTTCAGGACTAAACTGTGCGTGATTTAAAGGGCGTTTGGCTATCATTTTTGCGGGTTGAATCTTAATAATGCCACACTATCCTTGTTTCAAGTGATGGCAATTATGATAAAACAGATCGATGATCAAAGACATTGAAACCGACATCACTCGGTCTTTTTGTATAAAAGTGAGTATATTGTCATATATATATATATATATATATATATATATATATATATATATATATATATATATATATATATATATATATATATATATATATTGAGAAAAAAGTCGTCAGAATTTTGGGAAAAAATATTTTTATTTCTTCATTATTATTAGCGTTTTCGTTCCTTTCTCGAACTTGATGGTTATGTAGCGTTACTACCGGAGCATTCCAGTGGAAATGGTGCACTTGGAAGTATCAGCACTCAACCACCAGCATGGCTGAAAAAGATTAGTTCAAGTGTGAAGGTTGAACACCTACAAAAATCAGCATTGCTTGGAACTGCAAGAATTCTTCGCAGGCTTCTTGAAGCATGACCGGTAAACACGTGCCACCTTTGTCTGCTGGCTGTGGACAATTGACACTCTCCAGCCTACCCAGCAAAATATGCTGTAAATTTTCGATGATATAAATAATAATCCTTCTTACTGTTGGCACAAGGCCTGGATTGAGGGTGGGCAGTCGATCAAATCAACTTGACTGGTACTTAATTTACCGACCCCAAAAGGATGAAAGGCAAAGCCAACCTCGGCGGAATTCGAACTCAGAACATAAAGGACGAAATGCTGCTAAGAATTTTACCCGGCATGCTAACGATTCTGCCAGCTCACCGCTTTAACACCAACACCACCAACAACACCAACACCACCAACACCACCACCAACAACAACAACAACAATAACAACAATGATAATGATAATAATAATAATAATAATAATAATAATAATAATAATAATAATAATAATAATGGCTGAAGTTCAAAAGATAGTGCTCATGGGAACTGCCCATATCCTACGTAAAATACTGTCTATGTGATCTCAAATTTTAAAGCAAACACATAATTTTCTTATGGTTTCTTAAACATTCACTTGAACAAAACTGTACAAATCCAAATATATGGTACCCTAGGCATAACACCTACATGAACTTCTAACTTGTTGTCTCTTGAGGTCTCTGGGTGAGACTTGGATCCAACTTGTACAAATGCAAAACAAAAGTCAAACATAAAATAATAATAATAATAATAATAATAATAATAATAATAATAACTTGCCCTTGACGCAGCACCGGGTAGAAACTCTCATGACTTCTGATCTTAAATAATTGGAAGTGTTAAGAATTACATGATTTATTTTGGTGTAAAAGATGGGCTACAGCAAATATACTGCTCAACACCAAAGACTTGTTTGTCAGTTGCTTGACCTTAACCAATTGAGCATGTCCCTTAGTGGCTGACGATATGTGCATCCCTAATTAAGAGTAGAGTTAGTGAGCATACATAATAGCCATGTGTTGAGAGGAATCATGGGTGTTTCGTTCATCATCCTTGAACAACCCTTATTCAGGGACCTTCTGAACGGGAGGGCCTACTCGATATGAAGAATAAAATGCAACTGGATCGCATCTGCAAGGTGTAATATTTGCTGCTATCTCTAGCGAGTCGATTGGACCCGTAGATGCATCCTCATACCTAGTTAGTGTTGTTAATTAGATTCAGTCTTCATAAGCGACAGTATTATTTTATTATGTGTTATTATAATTCACATTAAATGTCACTTAGCCGTGTTCTGCCTCTGTTCTCTTTCGACGTTTACCTGTTTTGCTCACTTGACTGCTGCCATTCTGGGGCAACACCTTGAAGTGATTTGGCCGAACGAATCGACCCAAGTACTTTTGTAAAAGCGTGGTACATATCCAAATCCTATCAATCTCTTATGCCGAACCGGTAAGTTATTGGGACGTAAACAAACCAACGGAATCAAATGGTCGAGAAAATTTCTTAGTACGCAGAACGTCTGTGCCTGTGAATAAATGAAGACAAGTGAGCTTGGTCACATCAAAGCACGGGTTAAATTGTAAATGAAATAACAAGCAATGATCAAAGACACGGCACACGTGACCATCACCTCCTTTATTTCCGACATTGTCAGACAGGAATTATATTACACGTTGCATCCATTCATGTGATACGGTACGGTGATATTTATAGATGAGTGTGTTGCGTTCTGTCGCTGATCACTCACTATATGCAGTCGATTCCATTTCTTCACATCGGCTACTTCTAGCCAAATGACGACACATTTGCCAAAATGTCGCCATTTCCTTCTCCGCATTCACAATAATTTCACAAACAAATAAAAGAAAGAAAAAGAATGCAATCTAATTTTATTATATATAACTAGCAGTACCCTTGAAGTTTGTTATATGTAACTAGCAGAAGCCTTAAAATTTCCGGGACCCATTTTGTAATACAGCGTAGACAATAAACAACACCTACTCGGTAATAATATTCAATCATTTCCTTATATTTTTTTTAATTATTTGCATAGATGTCAGTAGTGCACGCGCGTGTGTGTGAGTGTATGTGCGCATCTGACAGCAGTGTTCACTCTCTCAGTGATGTTATCTCTTCGCACCTGCTTTCTTCCTGTCTTGTACAAAATATTCTTGCCAATCATCATCTTCCAGGTTTTGATTTGACTTCTGTCTTGATTAGCAATTCTCATTTGTTTCCTTATTAGTTTCAGATTCGTCGGATTTCAAACAACACGTTCCACATACAAATACATACACTCACACACATACAAGCACTAACGGCGTCCGCACATACATCCACTTTCTCATACTCAAACACGCGTACGCCTACTTGGCGTCTGTGTGTGTGTGTATCTGTTTCCGCCAGTAGTGCACGCGTGTGTGTGTGAGTGTATGTGTGCATCTGACAACGGTGTTCTCTCTCTCTCTCTCTCTCTCTCTCTCTTTCTTTTTCTCTCTCTCTTTTTCTCTCTCTCTCTCTCTCTTTTCCTCCTCTCTCTTTTTTATCTTACACACACTTCTACCATCCTTTTTCCACAGCGTGAGAGATTGTTTACACCTCAGTTATTTATCGTTTGCCATTTAATATAATAAACATTTGGAATCCTCACTGACATCTTCTATGCAAATATTTCCTCAATAAAGTCAACGAGAAAGTCATTCCTGCTCAAGAAGGCTTCTAGTTGGCCGCCCGAATTATTAAAATCAGCAACCAAATTACACTTGAAAATGAACTAAGATTTTTTTCTTAAAAGAGGAAGTAATGCTTGAGAAGTACATAAATATATACTCAATACTCGAAATTGAATCGCGTCACCATTGCTAATACATCTTGGAACTTCGTTTTACTCAAACTCAGCTGAACTGAACATTAAATAACAAAAAACAACAACAGCAACAAATCTAACAAGCTGTAATATTTTTATTTCATTGTAATTTTCGTTTAACTACAAAAGTTGCATGTTTCTACACCGATTTGCATATCATTACATATTCAAAAGCATTTTTCATTTTATATAATTGCTCATCGTATTTGTTTACTTAAGCTGATCATCTCTCATAACTTAGCTTAATTCATTCTTACTAATGTTCATTGAATAAAAAAAGAAAATGAAAATAATAGTAGATAATCTGTGAATTTCTTGCAAGTTGTAGTTATTTTCCATCCATAAGAAAGGTTTCACTTCGTAAAATATATAATTTACTTTACGATTATTTACCTCGAGATGTGTCATGCTGAAGATTTCTCATATGAATGAAATAGTGCTATGCATTATTACTTGGGGCAAGAAGTTTTAAGATCTTCCTAGTATGTAAACAAGATTAAAATTTCAAAATTTATATCTTTATGCATCTTCTTTCCTTGAATTTATACTTCAAAGTTGTAATCCCACAAAATATTATGTAGAAATTATTATCTCCCTTATATCTAAAGACCACTATGTTGCATCACATTTCTTTTCGGTTTTTACATTTGTTAGGCCGTCATATCTTTGTGTCATCATATTCAACCTCGATTGCATAAAAGATTCAGAAACATGTCCTACCACTTCATCAACTACAGCGTTTGACATCACACTCCAAAACTATCAGTGAAATAATATATCTTGATCTATATTTTATTCATTTTACTATTAAAAGTAGGTTGATTTCTTGCTAAGTTAGTGTAATACTGTTTCGGATGTTCTTGTTGTTACTAATATAGTCTTGCAATATTTGTTTATCTCAGCGAAGATAGAACGGAAAGTTAGAAAAATTTTACGAACTATTTTCTAACAGATTTCGAGTTAGAAAATCGATCTAAAAGAGATATTGACAGTTTCTAGTAAACATCGTTATCTATATATTAGAGTAATCGTATTCTCTTTAATTTCTGCCTAATTAAATTGAATTATAGGTTTGTCAAAATTAAGTTTGTTTGGGATATTGAAATGATTTATGGATTTGTCAAATAAAATATGAATCCCAAAAGGATATTAGTAAACTTTTGAGACTTGTAAAAGTCGACTGTTGAATGGAATAACTACATAACATAAATAAAATAAAAATTCAATTATTATGAAAACATCAATAACAACAATGTTAATACTTCTCTTACTACCCCTATTACTATTACTTCTACTGCTACTATCACATCTACTACTGCTGCTGGTGCTGCTACTGCTGCTGTTAATAATAATCCTTTCTATTAAAGCCACAAGACTTGAAATTTTGGAGATGGCTAAGTCTATTACATCGAACCCAGTACTCAATCTGGTACTTATTTTATTGACTCCGAAATGATGGAAAGCCAAGTCGACCTCAGGGAAATTTGAAGTCAAAATGGTAAGCGGGACGAAACTACTGCTCATAATAGTCCTTTCTACTAATGGCACAAGGCCTGAAGTTTAAGAGAGGGAGGGGACTAGTCGGTTACATCGATCCTAGTGTTTCATTGGTACTTAATTTATCGACCCTGAAAGATGAAAGGCTAAGTCGATCTCGGTGGAATACTACTGCTAATAATAATGATAATATATAATGATTTTTAATTTTAGATCAGGGCCAGCAATTTTCGAGGGAAGGAGTTAGTCAATAGACTGATATTTTATTCTGCTGACAAAAGTTGGAAAAAAGTAATGTTAACTTTTGTGAGACTGGAACTCCGAATGCAAAAGATCGCGAAAACATATCTCAAAACATTTTTTCTGACACTGTAACAATTGTTTCGGCTCGCCGTCTTAATATAAACAAGAGCACTCTGAGAGCTCAAACCTCCGCCAAGACAACATCAACGTCCTCTCAACGATTAGCCGGAGATGATTTTTAAAATGAAAATCTCTGAAATAAACTCAACTGCTCTCACAAATGAGAATACTAAAAATGAACACGACTGCTCTCAAAAATTAAGTAAAAAAAACGTAAAAATAATCAAGAATCTTTCTCCGGTACCGATCTGAAAATCTAATCAGTCTGTGCCAATCACAAGACCAAACATCCCTGAAAGTTTCATTTGAATACATCCAGCGGTTCTTGAGATATCTTGTCCATGGACAAACAAACGAACAAACAAACATGACTGAAACAATACCTCTGATTTCGCTAAGGCAGAGGGAATAATAATATTAATGTGTTCTTCTTTAGACCCAAGGCCTGAAATATTGCGAAAGGGGTCTAGTTTGTTACATCGACCCTGGAGCTTAGTTGATAGTTACTTCATCGATCCTCAAAGAATGAAAAGCAAAGTCAACCTCGCTGGAATTTGAACACAGAATGTAAAGACCGATGAAATGCCACTAAGCATTGTGTCTGGCGTGATAACGATCCTACCAGTTTGCTGCCCTAATAATAGTAATTTAAAATTTTTCAAAAGGTCAGCAATGCGAGGTGAGAATAAGTCGTTTGTGTGTGTCATATTATTTAGCTGCTATATTACTTTATCGAACGGCAAAGGATAAAATTTAAACGGACATCAGCGGGATTTGAACTCGTGTCGTAAAGAAGCGGATAGAAATGCTGACGTGTTAATGATTCTGCAACCTCACCGCTTTAAAAAGCTGGCAAGTTGAGGGAAGTGAAATAGCCACTTTTTCTTACGTCACCAGCATTCTGCGACCAGCAATGCAGTCACCACAACGACAGCTGCATTCTACTGACCACTGTCTCAACCAAATCCAATGTACATCATCACTAAGAAAAACAGCAACTCTTACACTTATACTATAATGATAGCTACAGTTAAATATTCGAGTCACTCTTCATCAACGATCCGATGACGATAGATCTAATTCAATTATGAAAACATCTGAAAAGTGTCAAAAAATTACTCAGGAAGGATAGGATGTGGTTTGTCTAAGATATGTTTCCAAAATTATCAGAGGATATCAAAGAGGCAAAGGGACCAGAAGAGGGCGTGTGATACAGTCCATGTAAGTCCGGGTAGAAAAGTATGTGAATAATATTTTTTGTCAGAGAGACTTCACTAATTATTTCTTCGATACAATTTTTTGTGTAATATTTTAGGGGTGTTGAGACGAAAGCCTCAAACTTCAGTCAGCAGGTAAGGCGGTACAGCTTTTGCTTTAGTATAAATAAAAGATATGCATGATCGTGTTTTTTACCCAACGGAAAACGCGAGAAACAACAATGGAAACAAGTTATGGAGGTTTCTGGTTTTCAGGCGGCACTGCATCACCAGTCACAACAGTTAAATCGTCAAACGAAGATCAAACTCTCCTCATCACCTGGAGATAACCTAGAGACACAAGATCTTTTCCTCACCTTAAACAGAGAAATCAATGTCATGAATCCAAAACCACAGAACTTGAACAAAACTACTCGCTTAAGTGAGACGATGACAGGCAAGTTGGTGTTAGATGGTATTTTAATTGTAACACGAAGATCTTACAGACATACTGCTACGCGTTGTGTCTGACGAGCTATATAGTCCAGTAGTTCACAGCCTTAATAATAATAAGAATGATAATAATAATTTTTATCCTGAAATATTTCAAGAACCTGAAACCACAGCCGCAAAACAACAAAACAAACAAAAAAGAACAGGCAGAAACAAATTGAGCAGCGGTGGAGCCAGAAGCCTCTTCATGGAAAATATATACTTCTTATCGAAATGTTGATGTATATCAAGACACAACCCATCAATGGCTGAGCAACTCGGAACTGAAAGCAGAGACTGAAGGGTTCATATTGGCAGCACAAGATCAAAGCTTGCTCACAAAAAAAACTACCAGGCTAGCGTTCTTCAAAATGGTTCTGACCCTAAATGCAGATTCTGCGACACATCTGACAAGATGCCCTGTGTTGATATCAAATGAGTACAAATTTTGCCACGATAGGGTAGGATAGTATCTACATAGAAAAATATGTAAACACTACAAAATCAGCACTCTTGATTACTGGTATGAACATCACGCTGAGCCAGTCGTTGAAGGTAAAAATGTCAATAACCTCTGGGATTTTCCAGTCAATACCGACAAAGCGATGCAGGCTAATCGACCAGATATAATTACTAAAGACGGGGAAAAAATGGCACATACATCACAAATATATGATTGCGACATGGTGATTTTATATCAAGATAAACTGCACATGACTTTGCAGGTGAGGCCCAGTTAGAATCTTCTTCAGGACGAGTCCTACTCAAAGGTCCTTGACTACGGCTTGTTGAAGGATGTTGAACGAAATGGAATGTCAGAAACATCTAGATAAGGTCCCAGGAGAACCATGTCTCAGAGCAATCCAAAAGATTGTACTGACAAGTATAGTCCACATCCTTAGAAAAAGCCTATCCATTTAAATGTTTGTGCTGCATAACATAAATATATTTCGCTACTTCTCCTCCCCAAACTTTCAGTCATACTGTAACATCTCTTATCCTGCACCCGCCCTAGGACGCTGGGTGTGTCTCGGCAGTGAATGTAACAAACATACAGATTAAAAGTAAAATAATAATAATAATAATAATAATAATAATAATAATAATAATAATAATAATAATAACACCAACAACAACGACAACAATGATGAAATTGATGATGATGATGATGATGATGATGATAGAGACGATAATAATATTAGTTGTTATTATTATTCAGTGAGAGAGCTGTGTTTGCCATCAAAGTGACATTGGGGTAAAATATACGAAGCCCAGTATACCCATCACGACTACCCGTCTGATAAGGGTACACAAGGCACATATATCACAACCATAGGTGCGCGACATAGTAATCTCATATCAAGATAAACAGCGCATGATCCTGCAAGTGGGTCCCACTTAGAATTTTCTGCAGGTCGAGTAGCCCATCCCACACAAAAGGTCCCTGAATAACGGTTGTTTAAGGATGAAGAACGAAGCAACCATGTTTCCAAATGTGAATTATCCAAACTAGAAAGAATTCCTCTCAACACATGGCTATGACGCTCCCCCACTACTTCTCCTCGTGATCGGAGATGCACATAACGTCAGCCACCAAGGGACATGCTCAACCGGTTAAGGTCAAACTAATGACAAGCAAATCTGTGGTACTGAGTTGAATATTTGCTGTTGCCCATCTTCTATACTAACTTCCAATTATACTAACTGTCTGGTACTGCATCATGGCATTTATTCATTATTATTATTATTATTATTGGTGTTGTAGTTCCGAAAGACTCACGGATAGTTCTTAATTACCGGTTGTACTTTACTTGAAAGCAGGCTATAACAAATCACCAACGGTTTCAAGTAGTGCCTTCTCCTGTGACAATACTCTCCTTAGAATGCGAACTGTACCCTACCATGCAATCTTCTGGATCACCTCGAGCCTGACAGCAGCTCCAATATGTTTTTCAAAGCCCTTGGAAACTGCTCCTAATGCTCCTGTTACCACTGGCATTACTATTACTTTTTTCATGCCCTATAACTTTCCTATATCGACCCGCTGCGGCTGGTATTTCTCAATCTTTTCTGTTTCCTTGCATGTCACCCTCGAATTGCCTGGTATTGCAACATCTATCATCTTTACTTGTTTTTCATCTGTATGGATGAGTACGATATCTGGCCGTCTCGCCTCTTTGACCTGGTTGCACTACATGTTAAAATCCCATGAAGTCTGTTTTCCATTACTCCCTCTGGCTTGTGTTCACACCATTGTTCGGCTCTCTCGAGGTTTGTTTACCGCACAACAGTTAATGGACATATGTGGCCACATTGTCGCGTCTCGTTTTGTATTCGCGTTGTGCGAGCTTACATCACTCACTAACAATATGGCTTATACTTTCTCTCTTCTCAGAGCACATCCTATATTGTGGCGAGTCAGTGCTTTTATCAATGTGATATTTGGAATAGTTTGTTCTGAGAGCTTGTTCTTGAGCGCTGCACACTAATGCCTCAGTTGGCCCTTTTAAGTCTCCTTTCTGCAGCCATTGCCAGGTTCTATTCCAATCAAGCTCATCTTTATTCTTTAAGAACTGACTGTGCATTTTCTTGTCCTGCCAAATTTTCTTCATCTACTCTCTCTGGCCTTTCTTAAATTGTGTTGGATCTACGGCTTCGTTTACTATTAAGGTTCCCTGCATTTTCCCTGCTTCAATCAATTCATCTTTACTCCTCTTGACATACCGAGCCAGGTTATTCTCCTTTTCCCTTACACAATCTTCACAAAACACCAATCCCTGTCCCTACTTCTTTCCTTTTTAGATAGAATCTTGACACATCACTCTTGTTCATTGTCATTAATTTACGTGTTCTCTGGTCTATCTTTTGTAATTCATTATTCTTCCAAGATACTATTCTTGCCCCATATCAAAGCAACCACCCACGTGTTAATTGCTCTAATCTTATAGCGGCCATTCAGCTATTTAGCTTCGATTGGAGCACAAGCTGAGTTCTCCCCAAATAGTCTTTCTTGTACATTTTTTTCATCTTCTGTTCATTCATCTTATCTCTTTCAATGATACCCATCCTTCCTCTCCGACTTCCTTTATAGTTTCACCACTTTCCAGCTTTTATTGATTTTCCCTCTTTTGGGAATCATTACACCACATTTCTCGATCCCAAATTCTATGCCAATATCTTTGCTAATCATCTGCACAGTTCCGTCAAACACTCAATTTCTTTCTCGATCCTATCGAATAGCTTTAGGTCATCCATAAACCACAGGTTGTTTACTTTCCCCCTACCTAGCATGTACCCCACATGCATCTTTTTAAAACGCTCATTAGTGGCAGTATGCAAATAACAAATAGGAGAGGTGACAGACTGTCCCTTTTGAAAGTTTCCTCTTTTAATATTTACCTCTCTCAGCTTATCTCCCCATACTGTGAGTTCAGTTCGCCACGTTTTCATTGAGTTTTGTATAAACTTCAGGATATTGTAGGAGACCTTAAGCAGTTTAAGATATTCAATAATCCATGCGTATGGGACCATGTCATGTTTTCCAGTAGTCCACCCATGCCATCGCCGAATTTTTGTGTCTCTTCTTGCAGTTAGCCAGGATAGTCTTATCGATTACTAATTGATCCTTCGTTCCTCTGCTCTTTTTGTTCCATTGGTAATAGGTCGTTCTCATCTAGATACCTATAGATGCTGTTTGATATGATGCCCGTCATCAGTTTCCACATCAGTGACAAACAAGGTATTGGTCGGAAATTTCCAATCGCATTCCCTTTACTTGGGTCCCTCTGGCATAGTACCGTTCTTTATTTTGTTATCCAGGCCGGTACTTAAATGTCACAACTCAGTATTTCGTCTATCTGTCTCGCAATTCTTCTCTGAAGAGCTTGTCAGGTTTTTAAACCAAAAGCCCTGAACCCCATCTGGGCCAGGCGCTTTCCAGGAATTTTTCTGCGCTGATCTCTAATCATCTCCTCGGTTATTCTCAAATCCTCCTGCTGATACTCTCCACTCTCCTCTCTGAGTGTCTTTAACCACTCTGCTTCAATTTCGTGTTGTTTCTCCTGAGACCATAGGTTTGACCAGAATCTTTTGCTTTCTTCAGTATCCGGCACGGCCTTTTCACTTTTGTCTCTCCCATCAAGTTCCTGATAGACTCGTTTCTGATTTTGCTCGAAAAGCCTCGTTAATCTGTACTGCTCATTTCTGTGTTTATATCTCTTTAGTTTATGTGCTTTAGCTTTCAACCTCTCTTTTAATTCTTCAATCACAACATTGATTCCCTTTCTCTTCACCCTATACTTCGTCTCTAGCTTAACATATTTCTCTCACTGAACTTCATTTCTGTTCTTCTGTTCCAGAATATTAATAGGTTTTGTGGTCTCGTTAATAGACTGCGTTACTCTTCTTTACCACCATGGTTACTTCAGATTATGTTGACATTTACCTTTGGCTTTCAAACCTAACTTCCGGACTATAAAAATCGAGATTGCATTTATCAAATTGTTGGTGTCTGTGATGTTGTAAGTCCTGATATTACCAATGATATCATTTATCTTCCTGACCCATTCATTGAGTTTCTTTCTATCTACTTTTTTAAACCCCGCATGAAAGCTCTGTTCATCAGAGGTCCAAATATTAATGAATTTATCTAAAATGGATATATGTTCATCGCTTTTCTCATCGCTTTTTTGATCAATAATTTCAGCCTCATCCTCGTTTTCTTCCTTTAACTTTACGGCCATAGTTTCACAGTCTGCATTCTCTTCCCCTCCTTCCGTTCACCGCTGGTCTTACTATCCCTAAGCACCCGTCTCTTAATGCTTTCTGGTTCAACTGGACATGGCCATTCATTCTTTCTGATGGCTCTGGCTTGGTCACACAGATCTTGTTCCTTTAACTCAAATAGGCCTCTGTCGCTCCATGCCCTATGCATCTTTTCCTATATGCCCTAGCGGGTACTTCATTATCGTTTCTCAGAATACCCAGAAAGTAGCACTCAAATACAGCCACATTCATTGTAATTGACTATCATATGTAATCGACTATCCCCTTCACCTAAATGTCAGGCCTT
Organism: Octopus bimaculoides; assembly: GCF_046866305.1. Classification (NCBI taxonomy): domain Eukaryota; kingdom Metazoa; phylum Mollusca; class Cephalopoda; order Octopoda; family Octopodidae; genus Octopus; species Octopus bimaculoides. Next base: position 43,799,176 of record NC_142939.1, read on the forward strand.
CTACCAATAGTAGAAAGGATTATCATCAGCATCATCATCATCATCATCATCATCATTATTATTATTATTATTATTATTATTATTATTATTATTATTATTATTATTATTATTATTTCTGTTTTACCAATAGATATGAGTAGGAAATGATGATGATGATGAGGAGGATCATGATGATGATGAAGACAATGTAGACAAAAGAAAGGAATTAAATAGTAAAAAAAAAAAGGAATAAAAACAATAGGAAACGACTATAAATCTTGGAAAAGAAAAACATAAAAATATAAAAAAAAGAATAGCGGAAAGAACGAAGTACATTATGCAAATGATGTTATATTTCATATTCCATTGAAATCATCCGTATATGTTGTTGTTTCTGTCGTTTTTGTTTATTATTATTACCATCATCATCATCATCATTATCATTATTATTATTATTATTATTATTATTATTATTATTATTATTATTATTATTATCATTCGTATTTGTTCTGAAGCTCATGTGTGAGAATTTAATGACATGGTCTGTCTTGAAAAAAAAAAAAAAAAAAAGAAAGAAAGATAAAACGTTCTTAAGAAATGCGTCTCGAAGAAGAATTATCTATAGAACGTCAAGAAATATATTATAAGCTTTTATTACCATTCCATGATTCCGAATTAATATATCCTCCATTATTGAAAACTATCATCGATAACATTGTAGAAGCAGTTTAATTTAAACTCTGTACAACGGTTTGAATAAAATTGGGAAGACATTAATGATCGAAAACTAAAAAGAGTCTCCTCTACGAACCAATGAGAGAACTCCTAAATGGTCAATAAACATGCTAGAAACATCAGCCATGTCTCAGTCCAATTAAACCCTGTAAGCTTAAAAATATAAAGAACATATTACATAATATGATCCAAAATGAAACGCTAGAAAGTGGTGTGTTTATGACAGCTGAAGTTCCAGGTAAGCTACATTACGAACGACCTTTTGTGTATCACTTTGATATTTTGGTTTCAAGACGTTTCCATAATTGCATTTATTTTCAGATTTTATATTAAAATAATGAGCCTCTATAGACTCGCTATGGAAGGTTTAAGGGTTTGCTTCGCAACTACAACACCCACGTTTCGAACCTACTGGAGAGCATCTTATTTTGATATCATTCTATATATAGTCTCACACTGACTCGTAATTTGAAAGTGAAATCGGGTAGATAGAAACTGTATAGGAAACCGTCTACTGGTTTGTCCCTGCAGTACAAAGAATTCATATTTGTCACCTCTTTTGTCACGTTTGTTCTGCTTGAGAATTAATTTCAGAGGTACATCTATCTTCGAAATGCTTTGCCACTTGCACGTTAATTCATGTGCCAGGAACTGATAATTTTCTTTATCTAACAACTGAAACGTCGTCGTTGCATGACTGAGATGTCCCTGCTACTGTCTAAGATAAATGAATTTGTTTGACTGAAAATTAACACTCCACTGAATTACTTTTTCTCATCTATTTTCGAGACGACAGTTGATGAACTGGCGACGTTAGATTATAGTCTAACAGCAACAACTTCGTTGTAATCTGTTGAAGTACGTTATGTTTAAATTCTTCGATGTAAGCGTGAATCTAATAGGTCCCAGTGGCGATATTGTCCGGGCCCTCGTCGCCTCTGATGATGACGACGTATTTCGTTGTTTCTACGGGACTGGTCCGAACGGCGACCTTCGCCGACCAACTGTGTCGTTCCACTATTTATTAGTAGTGGACCAGCCCACTTCCCGCCTGGGGGCGTCCACCACAACAGAAACAATAGTATGGGAGCAGAATATATGGAATTACATTGCACACACACACACACACACACACACACACACACACACACACACACATACACACATGTCGGAGAGCAACTAAGTAGTTTCTAAATAACATCTTCCCAAGATGCTTCTCATTAGAATCGAAGCCAGGGCTTGCGATTGCGACTCAAACTTCCTAACCAGTCCGCCACACTGCACATAGAGACGAGTATTAGTATTAAATTTATGGAGGCTAAGATGTTGACCAAGATTAACCAGATTAGGTACAATAGATCATTCTTAATTTTGCTTTCCTACGACTATAGCTATCATAACAGCATCGTCTTTTTAGTCTCATGTAGTCTCATGTTTTGATATTTCAGGGTTTGAATCGAGAGAGATAATTCTAGCTGGTTAACTGACCAGTAAATTGTTGAAGATGGATTTCAGTGTGATCGAATCCGGAACCACGAGGTAGCAAAGTGATTTCTTTCGTCACCTGGTTATGCCAGCTTCTAGAATAGCCATCTTAACTAACAGGCAATAAACCAGCACAATCAAGTCCGTTAACAAGTGAGTGTCTTTCTTAGAAGCGTTAAACCTCCAATTTTACAGACATAACCTGCACGTATGGCATTGTAACAACAGCCTCAGTAAATTACTCCAGAAATCAGAATAAAACAAATGGCTGCTCACTAGAATGTAAAACCATATTAATACCGAGGAAGAAAAATACCTGGAGACTCAAAAACTGCAGATCGATAACGTATTTTCACTAACAATATATTCTTTCCTGACATTTCCACACACTAACAAGCTGTTCAACTGAAAGATAATAACATCTCACCATAGACGCTGAACGGGTGTTGAAAGGGAATGTGACTATAATAAGGATATATATTAGTAAATCGATGCCTTGCATGGATTTATTACAGAAACAGTCCTTTGATAAAATACAACGCTTAAAAATGGAGTCATTTATACACATACAGCATGCCTAAAACTAAAACATTCTATCGACTACAACATGTCAAACCATTAAAGATGAATAGATAGAAAAGATAAAACACTTTAACGAATCTTTTTTCTTTTTAATACATTACTGCTGAACCAATTGAGAATATCTAATCATTGTTGATTTCAACGAAGAATACCTCGCTCCTTTAGACGATGCTTGTTCATAAAACGTGTGATTCACCGTTTCAGCAGCGTGAAGGCTTCAATACATTACGGTGTTTCGATTTTACAGTCAAGACTGTCCCACGGTTGCACCGACGACGCTGACAAGAGTATGAGCTCTTGTATATAGGGAACAGCAAACCAATCACTTGCTGATTGGCGTTGGTGTTTTCCAAGCAAACAATCATGCATGCAGAATAGCGTTTTAATCTGCCAGAATGTTTTAAGAATAAATAAATTGTGTGGGGTCTTGCTGTTCTGTGAGTATTCTCCAAAAATAATTTAAAATAAAATGACGTGTAATGCATTATAATGAAATGAAATAAAACACCTTACAATGAAATAAAATAAAGTGAAATAAAATAACTTACTGAACTTATACGGAATAGATGAGACCAAGAAACAGGCGTGCTTGTAAAGTGTGAGTTAGACGAACCTTCCATCTCCAAAAAGTTTATGAATTGTCTTCCTAACAATTCTGCGCTTGCCGTAGAAGGTTATTGGCTAGCTGTAATTTGATTTAAAATCAAATAACGCACACTGAGAGTCAAAGATTAAGTCAGGCTTAACTCGTATTATGCATCGGTTTAATCAAAAATTTCTAAGTTTATTTTCGAGTTATGTAGACCAGTAAAGTTAGTACGGATGCACTCACTGGAAACAAACGCGGTAATGACACGGCTAATGAGAGCAAAGATGTAGAAGTGAAATACAAATTTAGAAACAAATACGAGAAAAAATCAAAATGATATAAAAACAAAGAAACTATTGAATAATACGGTTATAGGAAATAGCTACATCAGTCATGAAGTAAAGGTTTAATGCAATGAGGAGAAAAGGTGAAATTATTCATTGTTTCACAGAACCAAAACCTACAACTGATATGACTTAGATATACAATATATGATTTAGATATAACAGGAATATTCGTGCATGCTATTATTTGAAAAGAAAATTACAAGAATTGGTGCAGATAATTACGTAGATCTTAGCAAAAATAGAAAGATTAAAATAAAGTAATATAAAAAATGTTTCCCTTTGTATCAGAAGCCAGTAAACTGCGAACTAAAAACCAATTACAATGATAACAAAAGATATCGATGAGGATTAAGTACAAATAAGGATTAAGAAAAATCAAAAAACAAAATCGTAATTCAAAATGACACTTCAATATGTAGTGAGGTTTAAACGAAAGAAATCATATCTACAGCTGTATTTTTATAATTTTTGTTTGAAATTCCAAAGAAATAGTGCGTTCAGTTGCTATTAGAGAATAAATGAAAGAGAACTTATCATTGCTAGGATGCACGCAGGAGGAAACGGGAACCACTAGGATTTTTTATTTGATAGATTAATCACAGTATGAAGGGTTGAGTTCATGTACCCTTTTACAGTGACCTCCTAAAAGAAATGTGGAAGCCAGTATCAGAAAAAAGACCTGTCCCAATTCAATGTGACAGATTGGACTCCGCTAAAAGCGTTCAAGTGTCACCTGCTGGTATTAAAAACGGCGCAGGAATTAAATCTGTCTATTGCACAATATCAGTTACTGTCCTTCCCTATTCTACGGACCTCCGCCTACATTCCATCTACACAGACTCACTCAGAAATCATTTATTGAGTCAGACTCAGCCAGGAGACAACAATTCGAAGAATTACTGGAAATATTTTATCCAAAAATGAAAAAAATATATTTGTTTTAATTTTTATGTTTATTTTAGCTGTGCAAGAGTAATGTCTAGACACACCGTCTACCAGCATTACATACTATAAGACACAGATTGCACTAAACTGTGAAAAACCTCCTGGTGTGTGGCCTGCTAAAAATTTCAGAAGAGTCTCAGTCAAATCACATCCAGTATGTTATTAAAATATAGAGTAATGGAGAACTCATTGGAGAATGTTGTCCGATAAATCCCTCTATATATCTCGAAGTCGGTCTCTAAAAAGTTGAAATGCTTCATTTCCAGTTACACATTTTACGCAAAAATGACGACCATCGAGCTTAATACACTAAAGTATGCGCCTGTTGCGTTATATGAGAGTGATGCGGTTGCGATAGTCTGCGGCATGTATCTCCTAACTAATACGCGATTTACATTGAATCAACCAGAAATCATAATAATCCTTTCTACTATAGGCACAAGGCCTGGAATTTTGTGGGGTGGGGTTAGAGATTACATCGACCCCAGTGATCAACTGGTACTTAAGTTATCAATTTGAACCCTGAACGTAAAGACAAACGAAACGTCGCAAATCATTTTGCCCAGCGAACTAACATTGTTGCCAGCTCGCCGCTTTCATAATAATAAGAAACCACATGACAGAATAAGTTTTGACAGGAAACGTTACTCCGTCTGATAAATATTTCGATATTTTTCAAGTGAAATATACCTGGAAGGTAATCGATAATGCTTTTTTATTTTTTACTAATATCGATCTACATACTATTGCAGATAGCTTCAACGGCCTCATCTTTCGGTAATCAGTGGTACACATAAATAGGTAAACAATCTATTGTTATTGGCGTAGGAATAGGAAACGATATATTATATTAATCCCACCATTCGATTGGAATTCATTTCAATTACTTTTGAAGAGATGAAATCTAAATCGACTTCATCGGTGGCGATTTGAACACAAAACATAATAAAACAAGATGCATTTTCTGACGTTTTAACGACTGCGCCAAACCACCACCTGTCTGGAACCTCAAAGAGAATGAAATATAAGTTAAACGAATGCATAACACGCATTTTCCTGATCTTGCAACAGTAGTATACAGTAGTTCTATCACATCCTCCCCTCTCCATTCAATGACATCTTAAATAGTAGATACACCACGCAATAATCTTTCTGCTATAAATGGTGACAGAAACAATTCCTATTATAGAAGGTACCTTAGGTATAATAAAAAAATATTCAGACAAATACATAACAAAAACACCAGGACTTACAAATACATATAACATACAGAAAATTGCACTACTGGGTACTGCACACATTCTACGCAAAACACTTTCAATACAGTAAACATAAGAGCACCACAGCAAACCAGAGCACATACCCAAGGCGCACAGAGCTGCGCTCGGTAGTGAAGTGAAAGCACGTTATAAAAATAAAACTACTGAACAATAATAATAATAATAATAATAATAAGAAGAAGAAGAAGAAGAAGAAGATGAAGAAGAAGAATTTCTGTAGCGACTTGCTAGTATATATATATATATATATATATATATATATACTCATTTTTCGTCTATGTTCAAACAAGTTCTTTACTGCAATAATCTAAGAGAAGTGAAAAGTCTGCTGTAACCGGAAGTGGAAATTGAATCAGAAATATAACTGTCTATATACTACATTACACCACTCTCTATAAAATGAGTGCAACAACAACAACAACAACAACAACAACAACAACAACAACAACAACAACAACAATAATAATGATAATAATAATAATAATAATAATAATAATAATAATAATAATAATAATAATAATAATAATAATGATAATAAAACTCTGTCGGACCTCTGAAAATAGGCTGGTGTCCGCTTTCCTAGAATCAACCAGAGCAAGTAAGGCTGAGAGATCTGAGAAGTAAAGTAATAATAATAATAATAATAATAATAATAATAATAATAATAATAATAATAATAATAATAATAGATAATAGAAATAGTAATAGGCACATTAGGTATGATAAAAAATGTTCAGGCAAATACATAGCAAAAACATCAGGACTAACAAGTATATATAACTTACAAAAAATACCACTACTAGGCACTGCACACATCCTACGTACCCTTTCAATACAGTAGCCATAAGAGCATCACAACAAACCACGTCACATACCTAAGGCACATAGAGCTGTGCTCGGTAGTGCAGTAAAAGCACATGATAAAAATAAGACTACTGATAGAAGAAGAAGAAGAAGAAGAAGAAGAAGAAGAAGAAGAAGAAGAAGAAGAAGAAGAAGAAGAAGAAGAAGAAGAAGAAGAAGAAGAAGAAGAAGAAGAAGAAGAAGAAGAAGAAGAAGAAGAAGAAGAATACAATCATGTACTTGGACACAGTAATATTGACCGCGTCGCTTTTCATGACTTGTATTTTGTTGTTATTTCTCTTCATGTTGGTGCAATGCACATGATTTCTATTTAATAAACATATCATTTTAGTGCTTTTTTTCCTTTTATTAGTTGCGCTTATTCTTTTTACGTTAACTTTGAGAGATGTTAAATAATACCGCGGATTTAGAAGCGGTGAGTAAATAAACCCCTATTTATTTATAGATGCACTGAGATTATTTACCAAAAATGAGAAAGTTTTAGATTCATTGATGAAGACTGTCAAATTTATAAGTTGAAAACATGGGTGTGGCGTTTGGAAGTTATAAATGCGGTGTTAGTAATAAGGAGAAATTAAAATTCCAGAAGTGGCATCATCAAAGAAATGAATGAAAGTTACAGTTATAAGTACCTTGGTATATTTCGGTAACATAGAGTTCTCTATCAGGAAATGAAGTTTTTATGAAATTACTATTTTAAGAGAATAAATAAGATGCTAAGCTCAAAACTGAATGGATGCCAAACTGAAACACTTCTGCAGTAAAGACTTGAGTGGTGTCTAACTAATATTATGCGTTTTTTTTTTTTTTTACCAGGGCTGACGTAGAACTAAGAGACATACACCGTACAACCACAAAGACAATGACCATGTATAGTTCATTACATTGTAAAGGCAGTGTTAATCGGTTATATCTATCACGGAAGGAATGGAAAGTGCAGATATCGATAAAAAAATAGGAGACTGCATGGAAATAGCAGAACGTAATATAGATGAGTATGAAAGGAATTGCTGAGAAAAGTTGATTTACACTGCCATTGGTGGGAATAAAGAAGCTCTAGAGATCGCGCAAGAATACAAGAAAAATAGAATACAAGAGCGAGAAAAACATTTTTGGAAAAGAACTGCATGGTCAGACAGTCCTGGTTATGGTTGAAAATTGGGGAACTGAAGAAAAAACGGAAGGTTTCTTTATAGCTGCTGAATTTTGAACAAAGGTCATTAAGGTAAGTGTACAATATGTAACGTGATGGATTAGTCTGTTCTGCACATAAAACTTGTAACCTTGTTGCACAGAAAGAATATAAATGGAGACCTGAAAGTGTATTCAAAGTATTACACTGAGACATATTACTACAACAGGTCTTGAAGTAAAGGGAAATTTTCACCAACACCAATCGGAGCGATTTGCCTTACAAACTGACATTGAATTTCAAGCAAAACAACAGGATTTTTTTTTGTTTATCTTGGACAAGATGTAAGCGTGGTTTTGTGGTAAGACGCTTGCTTTCAAGCCACGTGATTGCGGTCCAGTTCCACTGTGACGTATTTTGGACAAGTGTCTTCCACGATAGCTCCGGGCCGACCAATGCTTTGTAAGTGGATTTGGTAGGTGAAACTGAAAGGAACCAGCCGTGTATATATACACATGTGGGGGAGGGGGGGTTAAATACCCGGCTGAGCAAAACAAATAATAGGTCCGACTTCTTTGACTAAACCTTTCAAGGCAGAGCCTTAGCATTGCTGCAGTGCAATGTCTGAAACAAGCAAATAAAAGATATAAATGTGACAAAGATTGCATCGTCAAAGATGTTGCTGTCTCCTCTGACTTGAATATAATGCGTAAAGAAGGGGAACAATTTAAAAAATTAAGACTCAGCAATAGAAATGAGATTTACGATAGTTTCTACAAAAATGATTCCAGACTCCTGAGATCCCGTTACCAAGAGACAATATTTTCGTAAAGAGACCGAAGTAATTTCGTGAATTGTTTTAATAGAGAAATCTGTTCTCTTGGGAACAGCAAGGATTATTGGGAAGGTCCTCGATATCGAAGGAAACTATGAAGATGAATCAAAAAGTAATGCCGTTTTATTTAGGACAGGTATAATTACCAATACAGGAATATGTATCATATATCAAAACGAAGCTGGTCCTCTGTGGATCACATCTCTACTTCTCAACATAGTCACTGTGTATCTCAATAGCAATGTCCCACCTTCGAATGAGATCATGTATCCCTTCCCCGTAAGATTCTGTTTACTGTTCTTTGAGCCACTTCTTCATTACAGTTTTCACTTCCACGTCACTGGAATAATGTTTACCTCTCAAACCCTCTTTCATGGGACCTAAGAGATGATAGTCTGAGGCGCTAAATTATTCCAGTGATGAGGAAGTGAAAAGTGTAGTGAAGATGTGTCTTAAAGAACAGTCAACAGAATTTTACTGGCAGGGATACATGCTCCCATTCGAAGGTGGAACATTACTATTGAGAGAAACGGTGACTACGTTGAGAAGTAGGGATGTGATCCACAGAGGACCAGCTTCATTTTGATGTATGATATATGTTACTGTGTTGGTAATTATACCTGTCCTAAACAAAATGGCATTACTTTTTGACTCACCCTCGTAGTTACGACCCTGCATGAAAGATATTCTTTTCTACTCTAGGTACAAGGCCCGAAAGTTTTGGGGAGCAGGGCCAGTCGATTAGGTCGACCTCAGTACGCAACTGGCACTTAATTTATCGCCCCCGAAAATATGAAAGGCAAAGTCGGCCTAGGCGCAATTTGAACTCAGATCTTAAAGCCAGACAAAATACCGCTAAGCATTTCACCCGGTGTGCTAACATTTTTGCTAGCTCGCTGCCTTCCTGTATCAAAGATATTAATTACAAATGTGCGTTTACATTTAGTTAATAATTATGGTAGTAGTAATTATAATATTGGTTTCACGTTTTGGCCCAAGGCCATCAATTTCGAGGAAAGGGTATATAAGTTACATCGGTCCCAGTGCTCAGTTGGTACGTAATTTATCGACCACGAAAGGATAAAAGACAAGTCTACCGCGGCAGAATTTGAACTCAGAACATAGCGTCAAACGAAATACAGCTAAGCATTTTGCCTCGTCCTGCTAACGATTCTGCCAGCTCGCACGAAGCCTTAACGATAATGATAAAAATCCTACTAAAAGCACAAGGATTGGAATTTTGGGTGAGGGGACTAATCAATTACATGGACCCCAGTGTTTCACGTGTACTTAAATTGTCGACCCTCAAAAGGATGAAAGACAAAGTCGACTTCAGCGAAATTTGAACTCAGAACGGGTGAAATACCGCGAACCATTTCGTCCTAACGATTCCGCCAGCTCGCCGCCTTAACGATGATAATAATAATAATGATTTATTTTATATGATGATGATGATGATGATTATCATGACGATTTATTTTATTTGCCGCCAGGGTTATCGATAAGAGGGACAATACAAAACAGGCATAAAGTGTTGGGCTTTAAATATAATGAAATGATCACACAGATATATATATATATATACAGATATATATATATATATATATATATATAGAAGGACCCTAGACAAACTTCAGCTAAGAATTAAGGTTGTTGAAAGGCCAGGCAACCCTATCAAATCCCTTATCAGTAGAACATACCCTTTCAGTAGAACCCCCTGCACTGATAGGAACTGTATCGTATGTAGATTTAGCCCACAAACGAACTGCAAAACCAGAAATGTGGTCTATAGTATAAGATGTACAGAGGGACGATGCAGAAATAAGACAACGACATATGTAGGCGAAACAGCAAGGAGTATAGGGGAGCGGGCAAACGAACATTGGAGGGAACTTAAGGAAGGGAAGAACTCATCAGTTCTGTACCAGCACGCTGAGCAAGAACATAGAGGCTCAATCAACAACATAGAAATTAAAATCTTATCTACACATAGCAGTGATGCAGCACTTAGACAAATTACTGAAGCTACACACATAATAGAAGGGAAACCTAGCCTGAATAGGAAGCTAGAATGGAACACTAACATACGCCACTAACAAACCACAGCATGTGACAACATGTTACCCATAAACCAATAATAGGAACAAAGTATAATACAATACATAGATAAACAAATGGAATTAAATACTACATACGTTAACAAAATTTAATTAAACACATAAAAAAACACACACACACACACACACACACACATGAACATATAAATAAATAAAAACTAATACAAACGAACACGTATTAACAGAGAATATAGGTGATACAGACACTCCCCATACACACATGCACTTACAAAAGACACAGACACATTGAAGGACACGCATGCGTAGACACATACAATAGGAATACAAAATACAAAATGGCTGATAGTTAGCAAGGTGAGACACACATAAGAAAGAAGGAAACAAAGGACCACTGATGAGGTCACAGAAGTGTGACGAAAGAACTCTGGCCGAAATAAGATTAAGATTAAGATTAATGTAATATAAAGCTGAAAAAAAAAAAAAAAATTAACACCAAATATACAGTGCGTGTGTTTTTATTGGCTAAACTGGCAATATGACCATCCCCAAGTACAACAACATATATATATATATATATATATATATATATATATATATATATATATATATATATATATATATATAACAAGAACATTTCGACACAAACGTCTGTGTAGATATGCAGAATCATCCTCGATTCTTTTCATGGCTGCTTCATTTTATTATTTGTCTTGTGTCTCATTACTTTTCCGTATTTTTTTTTTTTTCATATTGGTGCAATGCATATAATTTCTGTTTACTAAACACATCAATTTATTATTTTCCAATAGTAATTATAGTATGATTGGTTCTGTTGTAATTACTTCTAGGCAATGCATTACATACTTCAATTACAAAATGTATAAAAGACAGTGGAATTCAATCGTATTTTCATGAGAAGCAAGTCTTTATGCTCACATTGAATGTTCAGCGACTGTAAGATTTTAATGTGGACCCTAAACCTAGGAGCGTTGTGACAAATACCGTAAGATTTAAGTTGGAAAATACAATGACAGTAGTAGTAGTAGTAGTAGTAGTAGTAGTAGTGGTGGTGGTGGTGGGCAGGAGGGGTGCAGGGTGGGACAACGACAACGACAACGACGATAATAATGTGGAAGAGGGGCGGGAGGAGGGGGGAGGGGAGGGGGAGGGGAGGGGAAATAGGAGGGAGTAGTATGTTGATGATGACGATGATGATATTCGTCATGAAAAAAGAAGAAGAAGAAGAAGAAGAAGAAGAAGAAGAAGAAGAAGAAGAAGAAGAACAAGAACAAGAACAAGAACAAGAAGAAGAAAATTGAAATTCAATAAAACAAAAAACTGCATGGAGAATATGAGATACGGAGTGATAAAGATAAATATACACTAAAAATATGTGTGTGTGTATGCGTGTGTGTATGATTAGATATATGTATGATTAGATATATCTATGTGTGTGTGTGTGTGTGTGTGTGTGTGTGTGTGTGTGTGTGTAAGGAGAGAGAGAGGTTGAGACAGTGTGCACATAATTGTGATCTTGAGTTTAAAATGCTATTATACATAAAAGAATACAAAAGGCCCTGGCGATACTTCGGAACACACAGAAAATTATTGGTATGGCTGGAGCAGGAGGAGAATTAGTGAGAAATATTCTAAGATCCTAGTCATTCCATTTAATCTATGTCGATGAATAACTGCGGAATAAATTGCCTTTTTGGCTTCAATGACGTAAACAGTATAGTCCCGTTCCAATCACATGTTGTATTGGTTATGTCTGCAATGCTCAAAATATTAGGAAATGTAATTATTTCGTTTGAATTATTTATTTTAAACCGCTTCTTATTGCAGTTATAGGCACACAAGTGGTAAATAATAGGAACAATAATAATAGTAAATAAAAGCCAGTAAATCATATAAAAGGGTGATTTAAGAAAAAAAAACTTTCTTCAAATGGTCGAAAGTTTTGTAAGTTCTAAATATGTTGCGGGATTTAATAAGTGCTTATGCAAGGGGGAAAACCTATTCATAAAGAACCAAATAATTTAACAGGTCATAAAAATATTAACGTATTATTTCTTCTATAATGACCAGATTTTGCCTATATACGAGGTTGTGCCGAAAAGCTCCTGGCTTTGGGTAAAAGAAAATACAGAAGAATCAGTTAATTGCGATTTTATTCAACATATTCCCCTCTCTAATTCACACACTAATCGTAGCAGTCCTTCAGTTTTCCTAAGCTCTGTAAAAGAACTGGAAAATTTGGGCCACCTACTAAGCCCTTCGCGACACCCTTAAAACCAGGAACTTTTCAGCACACCCTCGTATCTGTCTATCTATCTATTTATCTATTGATCACCCGATCTCTATACATATACATATGTGTGTGTTTGTGTGTGTGTGTGGATGTTTGTGTGTATACACATATATATATATATGTAAATATATACATATTTACACCCCCCCGCTCACACACGCACACATACAGATGTATATATGCATATATATATATATATATATATATATATATATATATATATATATATATATATATATATATATATATATATATATATATATATATATATATATATATATATATATATATATATATATATATATATATATTTCGCCTGCCGTTACGGTATGCCGTTACGGTATGCCGTTGCGGTATTTCGTCTGCCGTTATGTTCTGAGTTCAAATTCCGCCGAGGTCGACTTTGCCTTTCATGCTTTCAGGGTCGATTAAATAAATACCAGTTACGCAATGGGGTCAATGTCATCGACTTAATACCTTTGTCTGTCCTTGTTTGTCCCCTCTATGTTTAGCCCCCTGTGGGCAATAAAGAAATAAATATTCATTTTTCGTAGAATAGAATGAGCCAGCCTGAAAGTAAGCACTTTATTCAAAGAACTAACACACATCTGCTTCAAGGATTTTAAACTACGACCTTATGATTGGAACAATTTGAAATGAATACCCTTGCACAAAGACACTAAGCACTGCCTGGTCCAAGAAGAGGTCACACTACGATAATGAACACAACATACCAACCAGCAGGCCACGCGTCTTCTCACTCGTTACTTAGTGTAGTTTTAATCCGACACCCCATTCACAATTTAACCTCTGCAACGATGGAAAACAAAAGTAAAAATCTACACAGAATCTATCAACAGATTCAGAACAATGCTGACAAATAATTGATCTCATCTACAGACATCGCCATAAAAATTGTGTAACTACTAAAATGATGGAAATCTTCTTGAAAGCTCTGATTTATTTCAACTTTGTGTCCTTGAAAATAAATCTCACGTCCTCAGATGTCAGTTCGATAATATAGTTTGTATAGACCGCAGGTTGGAATGTCATTGCTGGAATGGCTAATGATACTCGATCAGAGGTAGACTTACGATCGTCACATATACATGCACATGCATGCAGAATTTAACATATAATGAACAACAGTTGAGACACACACATAAGCATACACCTTATGATTTAAGATATAAATATTGAAAGATTTTTCATTAATATATTGTTTAAATACAATCGTATTACATGCAAAACATCGTTCCACAGAAATTTGCGCATTTTCCCTTTCGCTACTTCATATGATTTTACTTCATATTACTCATCTCTCTCTCCCCATCTTTCTTTCTCTATTTGTGTCTTTTTCTCCTTGTCTCATTGGATTCTCACCCCTTTCTTCCCTTTTCTGTTCACACAATTTGGTTCATTTTCTTATCTCACGACTCTGATCGTTTTCGGAATAATTGATTATAAATTGATTTTAAAACGCAATAAAATGGATTTTTTTCTTTCACGATTCGGAATAAAACACAATATGGAGATAAATTACTATGACAAGGATTGAAGGTTTTATTCAAATTCCTGCTGAGACTATTGTTTGGAACTTCATACGATTGATAATTTTTAATGTTCATATTCAAAGCTTAATACAAATTATATTTTCCCAATTTCAATAATAATAAAAAAAAGAGCCAATATCTCATATCAGAAACTAATGCATATTCGTAAGCTTGTTAGATTACTGCTATGTTATGTTTTCAAATACGAAAAAGTGGCTCCGGAAACATTGCATTATTGGTAACGAAACAACAAAGATTTCCTTTGAGTAAATTACGTGTTTAAATTAGTCTAGCATAAAGAACGATTGTAACTGCTTATATATAACAATTATGTAACTATGAAAACTGGTAAGAAAATTAAGAAAAACATAAACGTTGTATTGGATTTATCAATACAGAGATTGTAAATCGAGAACAACAGTATTCGTCAGTGTAAGAAGAATATTAAAGAATATTTATATATGCTATGTTTACTGTGAAGAACTGTAGATTATAAAACAGCAAAATTAGTAGTCCTTATCAGAAATATAAATTTGGCATCCGCGTAAAACCTGAATAGCAACATTATATTTTTATCGAAATAACAATGTGGACGATAAGCGTAGAGCTATATTGCTATATTCTAGGTATGATGGCCATTATATTCTGAGCATGGAGGTGTAGATCTGAAGATTTAATACCTCCCCAAGGAAGCTAATCTCCTGCAAATCTACCACAAACAAACCCTTTCCTCAAAACCTCTATTTTGGGTGCCAACAAGTGAGACTCTGTGTAGAAAACAAGTTCCAAGAAATATCAGTTAATTTCTCCGCAAAATTCATTTTACTGTCTCAAAAGTATGGAACGACGTAGTGGAAATACAGATTAGAAAAAATATATGATAAAGTTGTTTGGTGGTATTTAATTAAAGTATTCTTCGCTCAAGGCTGCCTGGTGTTAAGCATCTACAAGATGCAAGAAGTATACACTCCACATTCAGAACTGCACCATTTAGAATATTAGAAACTGGTGGGGGTGGCATCACAATATGATCCACGGTTTCCTTTTCATATCCGCAGAGAACAATGGGAATGTTATGGACATCAAAATATGTCCTGCTTTTATGAAACGTCATCACGTGAGACAGATGGCGAGATAGCAGAATCATTAGCACACCGGAAAAAATGCTTAGCGGCATTTCATCTGTCTTTACGTTCTGTGTTCAATTTCCGCCGAGGTAGATTTTATCATTCATCTTTTCAAAGTACAAGTTGAGCACTGAAATCGATATAATCGACTTCTCTGAAATTGCTGGCTTTGTGGCAAAATTTGAAACGAATATTGAGTTCAATATGAAAATATTTCTAACACCAGTAAGATATAACACAGCATGCATCAATTTTACACGAGTCCTCTCGCCTACCAACTACGTATCGTCTACCAACTATGCAATCTAAATTTCACCCAGTGATCTTGCTCTACATTAATAGATAGCATTCATTGTTAAATATGGAATCCATGTCCATTTACGCTCTGATCTTTTTTGTTTGTCTGTTTGTTTGTTTGCCAAAGCTATACACCAGAATGGAAGAGACAAGACATCACGTCCACTATGTCATCTTTTCGGAGGAGCCTCTGTGGCTGAGAAATCACAACGAATCTTACGCTTATTGCACATTGATTGAACCCCGAAATGAGGAAAGTACGGAGTGATCGTACTTTATCGCTGTAGTGGTGGATGAAAGGTTTTCTATCTGTTTGTGTTTCTATTAGGCTCAAGTTATGATTGCACTGTAAACTACAGTTTATATACATTTGCTGCAATACCAGACAAAGGATATCAATGTAAAAATTAGAGACTTAGAATGCAACATAGGCAATTTAAGAATCAAAAAAGCTATCTTAATAAGGTTAAAGTTTCATTAAACAAGTAACAAGATCAATATGAGACGGACTAGTTACTATAATAACGATTTGTTTGCGTACGTCACAGCCCTCTCCCAAACAAATGCAAACGTAGCATTTCTATATTATCTCCCATTCCTGCATGTGACCAAATAAAGGGAATCTAAACCCGAAATAGCTAAGGAACGCAACTTAAAATATTAACTGTTTTCCTTTTCTGTTTCCGCATATTTATTTCATTTGCATTTTGGTGGAATTTCAAAGATTTAAGCTACTCCACACCAAACACACCGGCACACACATATTTATCTATTCTGTCTATATATGTGTGTCTGTACTACCTGTGTATAGACATAGACAGATTAAATAGCTAGATACATTTATACAAACATACATGCATACATACATGCAAACATACATACATACATACATACATGCATACCTACCTACATACATACATACATACATACATACATATATGTTACATTCTAAATCCTTAAGTTTGTATTTGTATATTGTGGACTTCAAACAATGAAGCCTCAATTTGCTTATCGTGTTTTAAAATGGCTGAAAGTAACAATATATCGAAATATTTAACTTGTTCGTGCAGATTTCTGGAATAACATTCACATTCTATTACATTCTGTTTGCACCATCGGAGACATAATTTTCTCACCGTTAAAATTTAATTAGCAGTATATCAATTTCTCGATAGTGTTGACTTAGTGTTGTGTTGTAACAGACAAATATATTGAATAAATATGGCAACGGTACTTACATAGATTGCAGAAACTAGTGGTGCAGATAATCTTGTTTATTTTCTTTGCAATAGGTTTACATGTAGTAAGAGTGCAATATATAATAAGGCGGCGAGCAGGCAGAAACGTTAGCACGCCAGGCGAAATGCTTAACAGTATTTCGTCTGCCGCTACTTTCTGAGTTCAAATTCCACCGAGGTAGACTTTGACTTTGATCAATTCGGAGTCGATTAAATAAGTACCAGTTATGCACTGGGGTCGATATAATCGACTTAATCCGTTTGTATGTCCTTGTTTTTCCCCTCTGTGTGTAGCCCCTTGCGAGCAGTAAAGAAATAAGAGTGCAATATACATATATATATATATATATATATATATATATATATATATATATACCAGCATGTCAACGAACAACATGGTGGTGTACTGGACAGAATTAGCATAGAAATCCTGTCTAGACACCCCGGTGACGCATCGTTGCGACAAATACAGGAGTCGGTCCTCATAACTGAAACGCAACCAATTTTAAACACCAAATACACGTAGATGAGGGCCTTACAATTGCCCATGGTTGCATGTGTATGATGCGGAATATGAACGTAAATAAATTAATTAAAAAGTATCTATCTGATCTGATATAAACGAAATTGTTACAAACACACATATGGACGCACATACTTACATATAAGCACGAACGCATAAGTGCGTGCACACATATGAGCGTGCACACATACGAGCTTGCACACACTCACATGCTCATACCAAACAGTTTCGAAACAACGCCAAAACAACGCCAGATCATATATTCAAAATAAATGGAAGTGGAGAGACAAGTTACTGAAGAGATTGCAAGAGTGCAATGAAATAATTTAACAAAAAACTATATAAATTAATAAAGGACTGAACCAGTGCGTGTGTTTATTACCGGCATAATGCCTCTCCCAAGGTTTAACAATATTATTATTATCATTCCTTAATACAGTCTGATTCGGTTCCTTGCGACTAACAGTTTAGAAAGTCTCTAATAGAAGCTCCTCGGTTTCAGACATTAGATTCGGGAATGTAACGCCCGAAAAAGGCTTTACGATACTTTAATGTCCTGCGCAACATTAATGTCGTATGGAACCGAATCCAACTGCTTTAAGTAGTACACGTAACTCCAACCAAACCTTTTGAATGCCCTTTTCTTTCGCTTGTCCACTCATATATATATATATATATATATATATATATATATATATATATATATATATATATATATATATATATATATATATATATATATATATATATAACAAAAGAGTAAACAATTACATTATGAACATCATCTCACAGCTACAAAATGCAGTTGACTTATATTTGATTGCCTGAGTAACACCTTACACATAAGCAAAAACACTCACACCCACACCTATATATATTTTTTTATTCTTTTATTTGTTTCAATCATTTGAGTGCGGCCATGCTGGAACACCACGTTTAGTCGAACAAATCGACTCCAGGACTTATTCATTGTAACCCTAGTACTTGTTCTATCAGTCTCTTTTGCCGAAACTGCCAAGTTACAGGAACGTAAACACACCAATATCGGATGCTGAGGGGGCAAACACAGATACACAAATCGATATACATACATATATTTATATATATATATATGTATATATATATATATATATATATATATATATATATATATATATAAAATTAGATTTAAACTCTACACTTTACACTACACATTGAGTGCTCTGCTCCCTCCTTAGTAAATACAGATATGTTTATTCGCGAGTGTATATGTGTGCTTATATAAAGACAGAGAGAGGCAGAGTAAGAAAAGTATGTATATAGATACACACGTACCTACACACGTATACATTATAAATGGGTTGCTGTCGTCAGCATTGTCACCATTGCACATGTTGAACTATAACCCGTTCTCACGCCGAGATAAAGCGCGCGATTGCGACTTTAGAAAATCACTGCATCCCTAGTTCCTTTACTCATTCTATTGAGAAGGGTCATTATCATCACCGTGCAGTGGGACCATTATTTGTTGTGG
The DNA here is from genome assembly GCF_046866305.1 of Octopus bimaculoides. NCBI lineage: Eukaryota > Metazoa > Mollusca > Cephalopoda > Octopoda > Octopodidae > Octopus > Octopus bimaculoides. Next base: position 43,818,589 of record NC_142939.1, read on the forward strand.
TCCATTCTGAGAGCTTTGATTGGCACCGACTGTTGGAGAGTTTGCCTGGGTAGGTACCTCTATGAAACAGAAAGGAAGATGCCCTGAAGTTAGCTCGTCTTTTGCCTTATTTAATGCAAAATCCCCACGTCGCTTCGATCATGATTTCCCGTGCAGACGGCGTATTTTATAAATATGTCTAGTCAATATATCATAATAGCATGAAAC
>NC_142939.1:43823795-43826295 GCF_046866305.1 Octopus bimaculoides
TTCCATGTACGCCTCACGAGCGGGGTGAGAGAATTCAGAAATAAATATATACAATAAAGGAGCTAAATTTGGCTAATTAAAAATTCATTTGAATAGACAAGTGTGTGTGCGTATGTGTGTGTTTGTACACACAAAATGTATGTATTTATGTGCTTGTGTCTATATATATATCTATCTATCTCTCTATATATACATATATATATATATATATATATATATATATATATATATATATATATATATATATATAGATATATATATGTATGGTGGTTGTCTACTCCTTAAACAGAGTTTGACCACCTCCTGCACCTACACCTTAGCCCTTTCATGGCGTCTGATGTGACTTTTTAAACCAGACAGTGTTTTGAAAAAACACCCACACAGATTGCACCTCTGATTTGCACTACCAATACCTGCAAGTAAGTTCTGCTCATTGTGGATCCTAACATGTCTTTTAAGACCCCCATTGGATTTGCAAACCCTCTGGCACACACCACATTCAAACGTGTGCACAGACATATAATCAGAATAGCTGGGTGAGGTTTGTTTTCCATGGGTTCGCAGGTGAGATTTGAGGCCAGCCAAGGACAGACATGGTCTGTCACAGACTGTGCACACAAAAAGGTCCTTGTCATTCACCTTCTCAGTCTTCACCTTTTTCCTTAAATGTCTCTTGAGCCCTGCTTGCATCATCCTGGCCTCTTCAAATGCTTTCACTCCACTCCACACCCTTGTTCGCCATCCAACTCGATCTGAAGCGAGGACTTCTATATCTTTTGGAGCCATTCTAATTGACTTCATAGCAGTCCTTATGCCATCCTTAAACCTTTTTTTAGGTTTATGCCGATAACGTTTCCCCTCTGCAAGCTCACCATAAAACAGCTGTTTCGGCATGGGTTCATCTGCCATTCGAACAATATGGCCACACCATCTCAATTGGTTCCTCAAAATCATGGCTTTAATTGAGGGGATGCCTGCAGATGCAAGGATATCTGTGTTTGGAGTAAAAGAATTCCATTTAATTCTTAAAATATGACGAAGGCATTTTTGGTGGAATTTTTCTAACATTTTAAAATGCCTTTCATAACAGGTCCAAGTTTCACAGGAATACAATAGGGATGTTAAGACAAATGATTTGTAAAGAGCCAGCTTTGTATTGTTATTTATATGTCGCTGGCGCCAGACGCGTGACTCCAAGCCACCAAATGCTTTTGCTGCCCTTTGAATTCGCAGGTGTATTTCCGTATCAAGATTTCCATCATCTTGAACAGAGCTTCCCAGGTAGACAAATGAATTGACAACCTCAAGTAACTTTCCCTTAACAAACATTTTAGGGAGGTTACATACGCAGGTTGATACATTACAACTGTTTTTTTTCAGATTGATGGTCAGGCCAAAATCATCACAAGCTGCATCAAATGCAGATACAAGGGATTGCAGACCCGATTCAGAATGACTAACCAGATCGCAATCGTCAGCATATAAAAGTTCCCTAATAAGTGAAGTAAACACTTTCGTTTTAAACTTCAGTCGGGTCAAATTAAAAACATTCCCCGTTGTTCGATATTTTATGTAGATACCCTCCTCAGAGTTTTGAAAGGAATGTGACACCACAACGGCAAAGTATATTGCAAAGAGGGTGGGTGCATCAAGGTCTCCCTGCTTTACTCCATTTTCCACAGCAAAAGATTCAGAAAGCCTACCACCAAAATTAACCCTAGCTCTCATATCCTGATGCAAAGCCTTGACCATGTTTATAAACTTTTCTGGGCAACCAATTTTCCCCAGAATTAGCCACAGAGCACTTCGATTAACAGTATCGAATGCTTTGCTCAAATCAACAAAGCAATGGTACAGAGCAAGATTCTGTTCAATGCACTTCTCCTGTAATTGTCTGACAGTAAAGATACAATCAGCTGTGCCCCTGGAGGAACGAAAACCACACTGAGACTCAGACACCATACTTGGAACTATAAAGGTATTTAAACGTTCTAACAAAATGCGGGCGAGCACCTTTCCAACCACAGACAAAAGGGAAATCCCATGAAAATTACCACACAGATCCTTTGGCCCCGATTTATATAGGCAGACAAGAATGGCATCAATCCATGCTTGAGGCACTTTCTCACTTCTCCAACAGTGACAAATTAAAATATTTAAGAGTTCCATCATTTTGTCACCCCCATATTTCAAGACTTCTGCACAGATTCCATCAGATCCTGGAGACTTGTTGTTATTCAGCTTATTCATAGCTAAATAAATGTCATTTAGAGTTGGTTCAGATGCCATCTCTTCTATAACTGGAAGTTGTTCAATTTTTTTCTATCGTCCTCATATTAACGAATGATGGTCTATTCAAAAGTGCAGAGAAATGTTCTACCCAACGCTTATGAATAGAAGCGGTGTCAGTCAGAAGAAAACATCCATCTTCTGTTCTCACTGGAGCTACTGAAGAAGATTTTGGACCATATACCTCCCTAACATAAGAATACAAACAACT
>NC_142939.1:43831295-43846295 GCF_046866305.1 Octopus bimaculoides
TGGGTCTTGGAACGAGTCTAGTTATAAATACCAGCGAACAACACTTTAGCTTAAAAGTTCCCTGGACATAAAACCGCGGAAATTACTCAACGAGTCCTGGGCCATACATCTGAAACCCAGAAAAGTGTTTCCTTATAGTCTGTCAGTGTTACAGAAGATGGTTCGACTCTGTCTTTTACATTCAGAAGAATATTCACCTACACTGTTATATGTTATTATTTATAACTGATTTCTCTACGAGTTAGGTCGTTAGTAAAGATTTATGTATTTTAATTCAGGCAAATATAACTGGTTATAGTTAAAAAATGTAAAGGAAGAATAATATCTGAGGATGGAGTTGTTGCTGATGTAATTGTTGCTTAACTGAAGTCATATCAGTGAGGCACATCTACGATGAACTGTACTGATCACCCAGGTTGAATTATCTAAAATGTCCTTGTTCAGATGGTTTGATAAAGCCAGAAAGTAGAAGTTTTTATTTAAGTTAGAGATGGTAAACGAGAAAACAAAATAAAGAGTTAATGTAACAATAGTAAGCGGTTAGGAACCAGAGAGAGAAAAAGAAAAAGCAGAAGCCTCCTTCGGTAATAGCTTATGGACTGTCCCAAATCAAATTATCTTAAATATAATTATTTCATTAATATTTGTACACAACATTAAAAAATTTTATACAAATATTATTCTATTAGATCTCAAACGAATTAAAACAGCGTTGAAAACAAATTTCTATGTATACTAAATATGAAGAGATGTGAACAAAAAAATACTTAGTTAATATATGTAAATGTGTATATGAAAATGAGTGGAGCGATGAAAATCTATTTTATTAAAAGATAATTTAAATTTAGTATATGCTAATATTTATCTCGATGAATTTCTTGCTCATTTCTCAGTAATAACTACAAGAATTACTGGAATTGCATATTAGCTTGTTGTAACACACAAAATAATTTTATTGACAAAAGATAGCGTACGACATAAGAGCTGCGAGCATGTTTCTCTTTCTGCAGTTCTTTTTAGGTATTAGTGTGTAATTTTTCTCATGAGATAATCACTTTTCCCAATAATTTAGGTATTTTCAAAAAAAATATGTGTATATGTGTGTGAGTGCGTGTGGGGGTGTATAAATTTAAATGGATATTTAGAATAACATAATACAATATATATATATATATATATATATATATATATATATACGCATATATACATATATATATATATATATATATATATATATATATATATATATATACGCATATATATATATATATATATATATATATATATATATATATATATATATATATATATATATATATATATATATACTTACATACATGTATATATATATTTACATATATTAATGCATAGATATTATATCATATTATATTATACTTAAACGTATTACCAATTTAAATCTACATATTTGCAAATCACATTTAGATATATATTGTTTTTTTAATGATAATAAAGTATTCTATACAATTATATATTTATATGATTATATAAGTATGTGCATTCATAATCACATACCAAATGTCTGTGTGTGTGTGCTTGTGCAGGTGCGTGTGCCGGCGTATGTGTGTGTGTGTGTGTGTGTGTGTGTGTGTGTGTGTGTGTGTGTGTGTGTGTGTGTGTGTGTGTGTGTGTGCGTAACGTTAGGTGCTGTAGCTCACTTATTTTATCTTAGTATTTTACCACCCCTGCAATTGTTTCATATCAGAAGCATACTTTTGTTGTTGAAAATCTTTTCTCATCATTTGTCACATTGTTCTGTGACCTGTTCGTTATAGACTTTCGAGCTATTATATCGTATCAATTTACTTACTGACTATCCTGCTGCATTGAAACTAAACACAGGTACGCTGTAGCGAGTGTTAAACTATATTCAGTGATGACCTGAAATTGTGTCCACTTCCAGTCAACTTCCAGTGAAACATTATGGTTAACTGGTTAGCTTACCTGTTGTACATTATCCTATGTGTAGTACCAGCTGACCGTGCATGTATATATATATATATATACATACATATATATATATATATATATATATATATATATATATATATATATATATATATATATATATATATATATATATATGTATGTATATATATATATATATGTGTATATATATATATATATATATATATATATATATATATATATATATATATATATATATATATATATATATGTATATATATATATATATATATATATATATATATATATATATATATATATATATATATATATATATATATATACTAGAGTAAGCACATAAATGTGAAACAGGTTGTGAAAAGTAGTACTCGAATACCAGAGGTATAGTAATGTGCTTAATTATTGTAGCTGCAAAAACATCACAAAAATATCACAAACACAAACACACGCACACACGCATACATGCGTACACACACATGCACACACACACAAACACACACCCTCACACACGTACACATGCATATATACGGACGACGGGAACGTGAAACTCTGAGTAGCAGTTTTTCGTGATATTTTTGTGATGTTTTGCAGGTTTAATAATGAAGTATATATTAAATATTTAATGCTCTCAGCTTAGAGTTTTGGGGTCAGCCAGATTTGACAACTTCATGTGTATCCGGCCGAAACTGTAAGGATAATCTGGAAACGTGACTGAGGAGGGAAGGCCACGAATGGCCCGTCCTTGTTTTGTCCTGTGCTTTTCCTTTTTTTGTTGCTGATTTTCCTGACCGTCGTCTTATCGTCTATATGTTCGGATGTTGCATCGTCGTCTGTAGCGTTCTTGTTCCCTCGTATATATATGTATGTATGTATGTATATACATATACATATATATATATATATATATATATATATATATATATATATATATATATATATATATATATACATATATATATATATATATATATATATATATATATATATATATATATATATATATATATATATATATATATATACATATGTCTGTATGTATGTATGCATATAATTAATAATATCAGGATAATAGAAATTTTTGAAATTTTTACTACCAGTGACCTAGCGTGTAGAAAAATTAGTCAATAGACTATATATTAGTCATATAAATACAGTGTACATATAAGAGATATCCGTCATAGGATTCCTTCTAGCGTGCCAGGAATCGTATGACGGATACCTCTTGTGTGTTTAAATGCACACTGTTTTTATATGAATATATATATATATATATATATATATAAATCCCCAAAATGGAACAAGAACACAACACTCTCTCTCTCTCTCTCTCTCACACACACACACATATATATATATATATATATATATATATATATATATATATATATACACACATATATACGTATGTTTATGTTATGCGTCTTTCTTTAGGAGCATTTTGATATGTTAGTGATTAGCCAACGGTTTCGGAGAGTATAAAGATTAAATTTGTATTTGAGAAAACCTTAGCTGACAAGGACAGGAAATTATCTGAGTATTCGATAAGAATACCTGTATCCTGATGATTCGCACAAGGTATGAAAGCGCCTACACCTGTGAACACTGTAAAGCTTAGAAGACATCAAATGCCAGCTGCAGAAGAGTCTGCGAAGGAGTGGCCACCAGGAACTATATAGCAGTGTTTAAGAATCTGTGTTACAACGAATCCCAATGGATCACAATCTATAACATTGTTTTAACGTGGTAAAAATATGTTGTCACAACTGAAACATATTTGTCAAACAGTTTCATTTATTGTTAAACAATTTAATCAGGCCGAGCAGCTTATATGTGTCGGATGTAATTACGAGAAATGGTAGCAGAAAACTACTTAGGTGCAGGCTTGGCGGTCTGGTAAGTAGCTAGCATTCTAACCACATGGTTATGGGTTCACTCTCACTGCGCGGAACCTGAGGCAAGTGTCTCGTACTATCGCTTCAGGTCCACCAAAGACTAGTGAGTGGATTTATTAGATGAAGAATGGAAGAGGCCCGTCGTTCATATATATATATGTGTGTGTGAGTATCTGTGTGTGTATGTGTGTGAGTGTGTCCTCCACCACCGCTTGACAACCGGTGTTGCTGTGTTTACGTCCCGGTAATTTGCCGGCTCGAGAAATAACACCGATAGAATAAGTACCAGGCTCAAACAAAATTTAAGGTTCATTCAACTAAAGGTTGTTCAAGGCTGTGCCCCAGCATAGCCGCACTCTAATGACTGAAACAAGTAAGAGATAAGGGATTAAAACAAGACCGGATGGGACACATTGGTAAGATCTTGTCTTAGATGTACGACATACGGGATAGTCATGGAAGGAATGCATTTGACCATAGGTCTGATACTGGCCTAACAACAGCATCTGTGGGTATATTAATAATGGCTGATTGTTTTCGCTTCTATTATAGGGAAACGTCCACCGTGTAAATGAAACTTGTTGACTGTATCAGATTTGTTAGCTTTGAGAATGAAAATAATTATCTTAATTTGTCGTGAAATATCAGTTGACTAATTAATAGGCTATATCTTCCTTCAACAGTTTAGACTTCAATTATAACGATGACATATTTAAAAATCATGACAACTTTTAACATTTTCTCACCTTCTAACCACATCCTTAATTTAAATCTATTTTTATTTATTTATTTCATGGCGTTTTTTTCTTCAATTTAATCTTCATTTTTTATTTCTAATTACTGATAAACAGCCTCAAGTGATCCGTACAAAAAACAGGTTTTCATTATAAATTTGCATTACAGAGGTAATTCTGGATATGCACAAGGTGACATACACACGAATACGCAAATTTTTAATGAGATTTTAAGACTCACTTAAAATATATTCTAATGCACACACTATTTTCAGTAAAGCATTCGCTTATTCCCTCACTCTGATAAACGAACAAACAGATTAATATGCATATATAATCGATTGCATTAATAGTTTTTTTTAAAAACGAAAATGAAAATTTCTCATTATATCAAACTGAAATTTTTTCCTGTTGGTGACCACTAAACAATTTTTCTAATTCTCTCGTTTTGTTTTAATTCTGATTCTCCATTTCGATTGGCAATCAGAAATTAATTAGTGTGTTATTTCGCCTTAGCGCTAAATACAAGCATTGTCAAAAATAAAGAAACACATTTTATTGAATCGAAATGATCTAATAGACTCTGCTGGTGAAACTAGAAAATCCATTTTTTTTGCTGAGTTTAACCCGAATCTAAATAGTTTGGTGTGGAATCAGTAAGAAAGGAAAGCCATCGGGTCATAAATTTGCTTGTAAGACGGAATATGTTCTAATATCACAAAGTAAAATATGTTGATATAACTAATGCAAAGTACAATTTCAAAACACTAGCTACGCGTTGTGCTTCATCTATTATCTGTGACTGGTTTCAATCAGTGTAATGCGACCGTACCGTGGTCGCTATCATCAGGACATTTTATCCGAGTGGAACATACATTATTTACGTCATTTACATTAATTACATTTGACGGATATTTGTCCTCATCTTGTTTGTTGTTAACACAACTTTTCGGCTGATATACTCTCCAGTTTTCATCAGGTGTCTTGGGGAAATTTCGAAACTGGGTTCTCATTCCTAAGGTATTTTTCGATGTTGTTATTATTATTATTATTATTATTATTATTATTATCTAGGCTACTGCCTGGAATCGAACTTGAAATCTTAAAGTTAGTAGCCCGCGCTCTTAACCACTACGCCATATGCCCTGTATGGACCTGAGTAGAATGTATACCCATATATATGGTTCTACAAGATAGTAAGTCGATATATTTAAATGCTTCCCGCGATAGATATATTTCATTTCAATAGCTCCGAGGAAGATATAAGAAGCGGCATCGGTACTCAGATGTGAATATACTTCCTATGGCAGATACATAAGCTAATGAAAGTGTTAACGTAATAACGCCCGCTATTTTATCATTCATTAACTGATATTATTGTCTCTGACGCTTTATTCAAATGCATAGTATAATGAATACGAATAACCGTTTATTAGTATCACTATGCCTACAAAATCATTGCATATACGCATACACATACGTATGTATATATGTATGTATGTCTGAGTATGTGCGTGTGTGCATGTAGTGGAAACACCAGTATAAATACTTCTCACGTTTTATCATTGCAGTTAGTTGGAACCCGGCATCGGATCTAATATCTGAGATATTATACCTCTGTAACAAAATAGAGCCAAACATTTCCTTGATAGTCCATTGCAATTAGGTGCCCAAATGCTCTTGGAACATCTAATGACGAGTTCAGAATTAATGCGATGGCGAGATGTACGTAGGAACTAAATATCTATAGACTGGCATATATATTAATTTTCCACTAAACATATACATACGTAAGCACACATGAACACGCACATGTACTTCAACATACACACACATTAATAGCATTTCAGTTTCCATCACCAAATTTCACCCACAAAGCCTTGATCACGTCCACAACGTACGGAATGGTAACGGAAATAATTTCTCAGCTTCATATAAAAATCTGTGTATATGTATTGTTCTCCTATGTCCGTCCTACTGTCATATTGACCAGGAGTCGTCGTTTCGTTCTATATATGTATATATAAAGTAAAGACTTGTGATATTCTGTGTCGATCCACTTAGCTATTACTCTTCATATTAAACAAGTGTCTTTCTGCTTATATCATTAATTCATGTTCCTGGTTTCTGTTCTCTCATTAAAAGCTATCACATGTCTTGGAAGCTACTAATAACTTTAGGAAATCTCAATTCAGTTAGGATTTTGTAACAGCCACGACAGTAAAACCTCCATGTGCTTCATACCAAATAAACAAATGGAAAGCGATATTAAGGCATAAATGCAATTTTCTCATGTACAGTTCACCTAAACAAATGTATGGATCAGGCAGTTTCCCCTTTGATTTCTGGCAATACTTGTCAACTATTACGTTAGTTACATACATATTTCATAACGCCACGTTCTCATTTCCGATATTTAGGGTGGTTATCTCTCAGATCTTTACTGACCTCCATTGATCTATGTATCTCAAACAAATAATATACATATCTACACAGGAGATGCACTTGGAGTCTGTATTTAAGAAATTATTACCTAAAAAGATTATCATTATAACATCACGTCCACTTCATAATTCTCACGTTAATATTTCTAGAGAAAATAAGCCGGTGAGCTGGCAGAATCGTGAGCGCGCCGAGCAAAATGCTTAGTGGCATTACGTCCGTCTTTAAACTCTGAATTCTAGATTCCGCCGAGTTCGAATTTACCTTTATTCTTTCGGGTTCGATGAAATAAGTACTATTCGAACAGGGGTAATCTAATCGACTTAAACCCAACAACGAAATTACTTACCTTGTGCCAAAATTTGAAGCAAAAATTTCTAGGGAAAAATTTCTGAAAATCTCTGCCAATCATCGCCATATATTTTTCTTCTCCAATGTCACGTTGTCTTTTTTATCTCATAGTTTAAACAAGAAACCACTTATTATCTATGCTTATAAATGAGGGTTGTGATGACACAATCTTAAACTCGTTGGACAAAATAAAAACAAATTGTATTTCTAAGGGCTCTTCTCGTACTTACTTCAAACACAGCCGAAATCAGCTTTGCCTTTCATCATTTCATGGTTATAAAATACAATAATGTAGCAGTCAACTGCTGGTCTTATTGTAATCGATTTGGCTCGACACGCTGAAGTTGCTGGCTTTGAATGCAAATTAGTAAGCATCGTTTATGTTTCATACACGTGGCAAGCTGGCAGAAAAGTTAGACTGAGGGAAAAATTTAGACAGAGAAACATATACGTATATTTATGTGTATACATATATATACAACAGTATATATATATATATATATATATATATATATATATATATATATATATATATATATATATATATACGTGGATGTATGTATATATATATATATATATATATATATATATATATATATATATATATATATATATATACGTGGATGTATGTATATATATATATATATATATATATATATATATATATATATATATATATATATATTATTTAAAAAGTTCCAACACTGTCTGTTTTTTATGTTTTATTTATATTCTTATAAAATTAATGTGGGATATAGAATATGGAATATATAATATAAATAGTAAAATGAAATGAAGTATCGAATGCCTTTTCAAATATTCAATAAGACATTCAATACTTTATTTCATTTTACTATTTATATTATATATTCCATATTCTGTATCCCACATTAATTTTATAAGAATATAAATAAAACATAAAAAAACAGACTTGGAACTCTTTTAAATAATATATTCTTCTATACATTATCATACAAACCCCTTTATATATATATATATGTATGTATGTATACACGTGAGTGTGTGTGTCTGTGCATATGTGTGTGTGCATATGCAATATATTTATATATAATATAGCGTGCAAAACACACACGCTCATAATATAAACACATACATACATACATACATACATACGTATGTAAATATTTCTTCCTTCTAATCTTTGGACTTTGCTATTTTTCTGTTTCCGAAGAAGAACTATGCTAGAAACATAAAACAAATACTCTTATCCTTCTCCGAGCGTCTTATTACTACTTTGCTTGTGCTACGTCCTAACGTTTGGTTGTTTTTTCCTTTCACCTGTTTTTTTTGTGTTTTATTTTTTTTTAGAAGTAATTGTGTGTGTATGTATGTATAGACGTGCGTGTCTGTACAGTTGGAAGGTTGTTCACTACGAGAATAGAAACTCCGTGTAACTGCTGCTAAATTTTGCTCGAGCCAATGATATAGACGAATTCCTCTTTCGGGGTAAAGTCATGGGTTTTTCTTTCAGAGTGTGGTTGGTTCTGTGTGTGTGATTATTATTGTATGTATGAGTATGGCTACGTGTATGGGTACGTGCATGTGCCTTTATGGGTGTATGTGGATTTATGGGTCTTTGTGTGTATCTATGTACACAAGTGTATATATGCGCAGAGGTATCTGTTTTCATCCTGCAACTTTTCATTACTCTAGTTTATCAATATAAAGACTCTTGCCAACTGTTTAGAAAGAACGTTAATTTTATTTATAATCATTTACGACATGAGACCCCAAGTTTTTTAGAACTTCGACCTCTACATGGAACCCTTTAACCTTCATCGACCCTCATGCATGTACAAGAAAATAAAGGAATAATAATTATTATTATGTATATGTGCCTTTATTGACCCCTTGAATAGTCCCAGGGGTCGATATCGACTGCTTTGGAGACCCCTGCTTTACGAGGTCAAACAGGTCCATGCATGTTTTTCTCATTCCCTCGCTACAGTCTCTCCTCTCTCTCTCTCTCTCTCTCTCTCTCTCTCTCTCTCTCTCCACTTACCTCCACATACTTCTCCATATACTTTCTTCCACTCTTCAGTCCTTTAAACGAGTTCTTTATTATTATAAACTTGATACTAATTTAAACTTTCACTCTCTGACCGAATTTGGTGGGGGACTGTCGAATCATCTGGCGCTAAGTCCGTTCTGTTTTGAGAAATTCTAATTGTTAATTGTTACCTGTATACACTTGATGTAAACAGTCTTTTGTTTTGCTTGTTGAAACTGCTATAGTGAACCACAATCCATCTGTTTTTATTCTTTACCTAAGACGGAACCTTCATTTCGTTTGGATCTGGAGCCTGTAGAAGTCGGTGCAACAGGTACAATGAGTGTATTTATGTACGACTTTGATGAAATGATGTGCATTCAATCAGCCATTTGTGAATGTATGCATAACTGGAGTGGAAAATCCATATTTACCTTAATGAATACGTATTTGTCGTTATACTTTGTTAGTACACAGACGTGCTATCTTTGTGCTTTCACTATTTAGATACCTTTTCCTCTGGAAATTACATACACACGCATACACACGCACGCAGGAACACATGTACATGACAAGTTTTTTTCAGTTTTAATCTACTAATGCTACTCACACAGTTTTATGTGTCGGCTCAGCTCTATAGTGGAAGGAACTTGGAGACGATGCTCCAAAATAGTAATGGCAACGATGTCTCTTACCTACTAATTCAAGCGTTTGTATAAACATGTGTGTGTGTGTGTGTGTGTGTGTGTGTGTGTGTGTGTGTTAAATATATTTCGATCAACACTATTACACTCCATTCAGTTAATCGGTGACTGGAAGCTTCCTGGAAGAAAAAAAATGGATGAACATTTCTTTAATGGATCTTCTGACATTTTACGAAGCCGAAATCAAGAGGAAATTTTCATTTCTTTGATAATTCCCTCTTCACTATTGCTGTTTTAAATATTTTCATATTTCATAGAAATCTGTAGCATGGAAACAGCAGTGAGGAATAAGGAATGAAATATATAACAGCACGGAAATTCTGACCACAGAGAAAAAACGTAATTAACCAAGGCGATCTCCATATCAAACTAATCATTGTGGAATCTATATATTACGCCGGTGGAACAATTTGAAAGTTCAAGTAATCTTCATACATCAGATCTCGTCAATCTTGCTAGATTTCTCGATGGTTCTAATTAGATATAACGTTTCCATATTATGATTACCTAAGTTGTATCTTCTGGATGGCTGCCAATTACTTTATTCTAATTCCATTCGACAACTTGAAAAATGTATTAGATTTTCAACTTTAAATTGACTTTTGTTGCAATACATTGTTGGACGAAGTCGTATACAAGAGAGGGATAATAAGGCTTTTGATTTTTATCACAGGAATTATTCACTATCGATTTGTAACTAATTAAAAATATGTATACACACACACACACACACACACACATATATATATACTGTATATATATATATATATATATATATATATATATATATATATATATATATATATGTATATATGTAGATGTATACATATATATATATATAAATATATACAGTATATATATATATATATATATATATATATATATATATACTGTATATATTTATATATATATATATGTATACATCTACATATATACATATATATGTGCTATATTCGTATACATACGTGTTTACGTATGTAAATATATATATATGTGTGTGTGTGTGTATTATGTATATACATTACATATACACGTGTGTGTGTATTATATATATATATATATATATATATATATATATATATATATATACACATACACGCACAAATACATACACATATGCATAGACTTTCTTATGCACTTTTATTAGTTCCAGCTCGTCCAGGCCATTGCTACTGTTACTGCAGGACCTTGTTCTGTGTGAAGAAAGCTTTTGAAGAGTCTGGCTACTCTTGAGTTGAGTCTCTTCTCCACCAAATGATGCATATAGCGTCACGGATAATAATTTTTGGGCGCGGGTATGGAATACATCTATATCCGATCGAATGAGATTGCTAGCGTTCTTTGGAAGCATACTGAAAATGGTTGTACGTTTGAACCATAAGCTGTTGCGCTTTATGGTCCTTATTTTCGGGAATATGTATGGGGTCATAAATAGGACCTTGCAGTAAACATTTCGGTGAGTAGTATACAAAGGAGTGCTAAACACTGAAGGAGATTGCAATAAATGTATGAATCTGAGAGTGGAATATGATGAATAAATTCATAATTAACTGGTCTTCCTGGGAACTTTTTTGCTCCCTTTTGCAGCTGTCAATACCAAAAGTTCTTTGAAAGCCCTCCAAGGAGCTCGTTTTATTCACCAGGAAGTAGATCTTTACACTTTTAGCATTTCCCTGTAACTTTTATGTTCACTTAGACAACGAAGCACTCGGAACATCGTCAGATTGATTTTAGATCCGCTACTAGTTTACCTATATTTAGCAACCATAAGTGTGATTAGTATCCCGGTAGCTGAGCAGAAATGATCTCCACACAAGCTGAATTGCTTCCTGCTCACTCGTACGAAATACGTTCACAGCCCATTATTCAAGCTTATCGTTGCTCTCTGTTAATGTAGACATGAAAAGATGAATTATTCTTAAATCTTCGTCCAACATATTTCCCTGTCAGATTCCCACACTTATGCACAAGAGTGGCTGTGTGGTAAGAAGCTTGCTTCCCCACCAAATGGCTCCATGTTCATTCCCACCGTGTGCCAGCTTGGAAAAGTTTTTTGTGCCGTAGATTCGGGCCAACCAAAGCCTTGCGAGTGAATTTGATAGACGGAAACTGAAAGAAGCCCGTCGTATATGGGTGTTCGCATGTACATGCATGTGTGTATCTGTCTGTGTGCGTGCGCGCGTGTGTGTGTGTCTTTGTTTCTGTATCTGTCCCCACCTTTCAGCACTTGACAATCGGTGTTTGTGTGTTTACATCTCCATAACCTAACGGTTCGGCAAACCAGACCGATAAAATAAGTACTAGGCTTAAAAAGTAAGTCCGCTAAAGCGGTGCTCAAGCATGGCCGCAGCTAAATAACTGAAACATGTTTAAGAATGAACGAATAAAAGAAAGACCACATAGCAACACCGGTTTTAAAGTTGCAATTATTCCAGCAACATGGTATCCTGGTTGTGGCATGTTTGGCATGTTTGGCTGTTGATAAAAAAGAGCGTGAAAATTTCGAGCGCTAAATTGAGTGTTATTGTCGCCAGTTCACGCGTGAATTGCATGAAGGCTCTACTATAGATTTGCAGCATCAGCCGGGATCTTCGTTTCCTGTAATATGTTTGTATCATCAGAATTGATATTGCGGGTGTCTGAATAATTGTTGCGCCTATGTTTAATAGAAACAATACATGCAACAACAGTCCTGATAGAAATGATGTACATATAATATTTATAGACGGAAACTGCGTGTGTGTGCGTCTGTGAGCGTGTGTTTGTGTGTAAGTGTGTGTGTGTTTGTGTATGTTTGTGTGTTTGCGTGTGTGCGTGCATGTATATACATATATAAACATAAATATATATATATAAATATATATATACATATATATATATATATATATATATATATATATATATATATATATATATATATATATATATATATATATATTTATATATATATATATATATGTATATATGTATGTATATATATGTATATATATATATATATATATATTGTTGTTGTTGGCATCTTTTTGTCTCGGAAGACAATGCGCATAAACTAATCGCGTCTGGTTGCTACATTTCATGTCCTCTCCAGTTTTGCGCAGGCCTGGGCTAGATGTAAGAAAATCCTGGGAAGTCCAATCGTCAGGATTCCTCTCTCGACCTTGCTGAAGTAGCCCAAAGGAGTGCAGAGCATTACGTTTGGCACCAGGTTGGTTGCAGAAGCTTGCAGAAGACTCGACTCGAACACTAAACCGCCAACGGGGCTCCACTACGGATTTCTTTGAAGGTAGTCTCCTTTCCGTAACCCTGGATAGAGGGTCATACCGGGTACTGTCAGCCAGAGCCAGGTGAGACCGGGACTCGTGTCAGGCCGGGTCGTCACTCCCTGAAGTAGTGAAGAAAATCGCTACCCATTACCTAAATACACACACACATATATATATATATATATATATATATAATATATATATATATATATATATATATATATATATATATATATATATATATATATATATGTATGTATGTATATATATGTGTGGGGGGGTGCGTATATATATATATATATATATATATATATCTGCACCAGTATACATCTGGGAGATCCTGGAAAGATTTCTTCCAAATGTTGGCATTGAAAGCTACACCAATGCCAGAACGGGTCAACACTGCACAGTGCCATAGATCCCAAGAATCCCATCACGTTTCAGAACCAGTTACTGCAATAGCCTGGGTTTCAAGGGACCACAGCTTTTTAATATCCTCCCAAAGTTCCTGCGGCACGTACACAAAGTGGATGTAGATGTTTTCTAATCAAAACTGGACCTCTCCTTGTTGAGAGTCCCAGATGAACCTACCTCGTGACAAGATGTGCAAATGAGGGTAGCGACATGAAACTCCCTTATTCACCAAATGCCACATATTAGAGGAGGGTCTCAATAATTACAGTGTACCAAAACGTCCCAGCATGTCCACTGCTTTGAGCTGAAACACACACACACACACACACACACACACACACACACACACACACACACACACACACACACACATATATATATATATATATATATATATATATATATATATATATATATATATATATATATATATATATATATATATATATATACATGTATGTATTTATTAGATTCAGATGAATTACGTATTTAAGTTGAGGCACCAGCATTTAGTACGGTATTATCTGGATATCCTGTTGCTTATATATATATATATATATATATATATATATATATATATATATATATATATATATATATATAACATGCTGTATATTAAGTACTTAAAATCAAGCACCTAATTAGGTCGGAATACTATACACAAAGAACAACATTATGTATACGTCAGACTTGGTACATAAGTACCGGCCGAATTATATTCATGTAGTGTATATAGTCAATTAGACACAGCTATTCAGATATTCAGCTAATATTAGCAGAATCCCTGAAAATGGTTTGCTCCATGGATTTTAAAGTATGTTAAATCATTTTGAATGTCCTTAATTTTCACCTCAGGTGAAGACAGTGTTTTCATAATGATGAAATGTTTTCTTTAATCAATTAAAGGATTCGTTAGAAGCAGCCCTAATGGCTGTCACCTGCACCTCTGCTGTTACTCATTTATATATATATATATATATATATACATATATATATATATATATATATATATATATATATATATATATATATATATATATATATATATATAATATAAATAATATAAAAATATATCCATATATCTATACATATATGTACATACCTACATCTATATGTATACATACATGCATATATAGGTACAGGACATAAAATGACATTAAACAGAATGAGGAACGAAAACAAAAACGAAAACAGAAACGAACTTTTTTCGTCACTTGGCCCTTTTCTCGTTTCTCTGTTTGA
>NC_142939.1:43851295-43863795 GCF_046866305.1 Octopus bimaculoides
TTTTGCTGGTTAATCTGTTGAAAGGAACGGATAAAGACTTGATATGTCTGTCAGGTAATTTGCATCGCCAGTATCAGACAGTAGAATTGTATGTATTACGTCTTATCTCATTATTCTCAACCTAACAATCTAGTAAATCTCTATGCTGTCACTCAAAGAGTTCTAGATATACATGCATTTATATACATATAAACATATACATTTATATACACATAAACAGTTACATACATATGTTTAAACATACATATATGTGCATATGTGTGTGTGTGAATGTATGTGTATCACTTTTAAGTTATCCATGCAGATTTTCTTAGTTATCCCTACAGAACATAGAACCAACACGACGTTTTGTATACGAATACGCCAATGTAAACAATGCGATCGCAAAAACAAAAGTAGTTAATAGGTGTATATACATATTTCAGGAATTATTGTACCCTCCTCATTATTATATCCAATCCTTTAGCCATCTGCGAACACATTGATAAATTGGCAATACGTTAAAGAAATGTACATATTAAGTCCATTCCTGGAAACTGGTATGTAAGTATTACCGTATTTAAACGTGTATAAAGAACCCTTTTTTGTCAAAAATTAGTTTTAAAAATATGGGCGTTTCTTCTACATGGATAGTATTATAATCCCTACAAAACCTTTTTTCCAAATGTTAAGTCCCATAAATTACGGGATTCCTTATACACGAGGGTTACTTATACCCGTTAAAATACGGTAATTCCTCAATAGAATACCATATTTCCTTTTGCAACCTTCATATACTAGACGGTATATCAAAGGTTTATACGGCAATAATGAGAACACAACAGATTTTCTATAGAATTTAGATATACATTGAATGTTACGAAGTTTCGCATACGAATAGACCTGTATAAACGATGCCATCAGAGTTTGATGAGTCGTCTTTAAAGCTAAGCGAATTGTGGATATGCGAAAACATTGGTCACTCGATGACCGGACATATACTTAACAGCATGTAAATACATTATTGATCTATCTTTTTCGGATATATGATACAATGACGATATATGCGTGTAGGAGTGGCTGTCTGGTAAGAAGCTTGCTTCCCAGCCACATAAGTCCCGGGTTCAATCAGGACGTGCAGTTGAGGCATTACTTGAAGAAAATCCTGCATTATCAGTTGAAGAATTGGCAATAAAGCTTAGTTCAAACCATACAACTGTTCATCGTCATCTTCAACAATTGGAAAGGTTCCTAAACTTCGAAAGTGGATGCCTCATGAATTATCCGAAAGCAACCGCAAATCTCGAGATGACATCTTCTCTTGTCTCCATTCCCTCCGAACTCATTTCACCCCTTTTGGTGACTGGTGATGGAAAATGGATCTTCTATCGAAATGTTAAATGTCATAAACAGTGGCTTGGTAAAAGGGAAAAAGCTCAACCACAACAGAGAAAGGAACTTCATGGAAAAAAGTTTTTTTTCTCTATTTGGTGGGATTGCAAAGGAATAATTCACTTTGAATTGTTACCACCTAATACAACAATCAATGCTTAAGTCTATTGTCAGAAATTAGATCGTTTGAACCAAGCTTTGAAGAGAAAAAGACACGCTTTAGTGAATCGAAAAGGAGTGATGTTTCATCAGGACAATGCGTGACCCCAAACTGCAAAGATTACATCACAGAAGATCGAAGAGCTTGGTTAGGAAAAAATTCCTCATCCACCTTATTTTTCCGACCTTGCTTCTTCAGACTACCATTTGTTTCGTAGTTTACACAATCATTTGGGAGACATAACTTTCGCAAGCCGGGAGGAGGTCGAACTGACATTTCAGAGTTTTTTGCTTTGAAACCCAAAGAGTTTTACACTGATGGGATTAAAAAGCTTGTAAATAGATGGAAGGAAGTCATAGATAATCAGGGTAAGTACATTGATGATTACATTTCAATTAAATATAACATTTAATCACTTGTTTTCTTTATATAAAGACCTGATCTATATATATATATATATATATATATATATATATATGTGTGTGTGTGTGTGTGTATATGTATATATATATATATATATATACATATACACACACACATATATATATATATATATATATATATATATATATATATATATATATACATATAATATATATATGTATATGTACGTATATGTATAAATATATTGGTGTGTGTGTGTGTGTGTGTATGTGTATAAATATGTATGCATAGAAAGAAGAGAGCGTGAGAGAGAGTGGGAAAGATAGACAGAGCGAGAGAGAGAAATAAAAATTACTTTTCCGTTGATTGTGAGGAAGAACAAAAGGACTGAGGCATAGAATCATTTAATATACAGATTTTAAAGTCAACTTACTATTAGTCTGATGCTTGAGAAGCACAATAAACTGACAAGCTTATATAGCAAAGTTTGTTTCAGAGCAATATTTTAGACGCAAATATACAGGACTGCTGGTCATTAAGAAACACGAGAAACAATGATGGGGTGGTAAAATGAAGAATGGAATGAGAAAAATTAAAAGGGATAAGAAGGAAGAATATCAAGATTTGTGCCCTTTTGCCTGTTAGAATTAGAAATAATTTAGTTGATGCCTGAACCGGAATTAAAAAGGTTGGTGTAAATGAATTCGATGCGGAGGAGGTTAAAGTGAGTGAGACTGCATGCTTAATCCGGAGAGCGAATGTATGCCTATATGCATAGAAATATACATACATATATGTGCATATATATCTGATATAGACAGGCACATATATACAAACATAGTTATATATATATATATATATATATATATATATATATGCAAATTTACAGACACATATGTCTACACAATTATATATATATATATACATATATATATATATATATATATATATATATATATATATATATATATATATATATATATATATATATATATATATATATATATATACATACATACATACATACATACATATATATATATATCACGCTATATTTCATTTTGAGAACAACTTAGGTCTTTTTAGACACAAGATGTGATCTATTTCTAGCACATTGAATGTCCACGTTAGTGGTCAACGTTATATATATATATATATATTTATATATATATATATATATATATATATATATATATATATATACACACATTTATACACATATTTGTATTTCTGTATATATACATATACATATCTGTGTGTGTTTATGTATATATATATATATGTGTGTGTGTGTGTGTGTGTGTGTGTGTGTGTGTGTGTGTGTGTGTTTGCGCGCACTCATAAAGATACATATATACACTTATACATAACTACATGCATTCATATATGTTTATAACACAAAAGTTGATATAATGAGTTAGAATACATTTTTGGTAAGCTTAACGTTCCCGTCTTCTATTTCTCGTTGTTGTTTAATGAGACAGTAAGCTGAGAAAGCTGTGCTAAATTGCGAAATTGTTCATTAGCAAATATGACAGCCATCTTTATATCATCTTATTTCCAGTGGCTGTCATCTTTCTTTACTCCATCGAAAGGTAACTGTGACCACATTAAAATTAACCCGCACTGGCTGTAGTATATTTTGCCAATATTACAGTTTAAATCTTAATATCGATCATCTAATTTATCACTTCGTGTAACGTAGCTTGAAAGAAAGTTGTGTAATGATTCTTGTACACTGCTATCCCCAATTATTGGTTACAAATAACGCCATTAATAATATATGTATGTATTGAGAGGTCATTTTTGATTGCTGCCATATTTTCAACGGATGTCACCATCCGTACAGATTGATTGCAAAACTCGAAATTATAATGGGAATCTGTTATTATAACACAGCCATCAATTCGGTAAAAGTCAAGCAATGTCATGTTTTTAACTTATCTCAACCCATCAAATATATGGATTTAAAATATCACCGATTCTCATTAATCTTCACGTATAAAATTAACGAACTATACTAACATCAACAATCATTTTACATTCATGTATTCTCTGACAAAAATATATATTTTATTTCTCTTATAATAAATTGTGTTTGTTATAAATAAATAATAAAATAAATATATTAGTGAGAAGAGGAGGGGAAGAGTGTTAGTTAAAATTAATCACAGTTGATGGTCATGTTATTGGATAATTTCAGTAAGACTAATACAATCAAAGTAATATGGCGCTTCTTTCGCTTCTTTTTCATTTGAATGCTTTTCCTAATCTTGCCAACTTCTACACCCTGATTGAAGCCGCGACGGTCGATAAAGTAAATACAATTACTAAAAGAAATGATATCTTTCTGGTTAAGAAGATCACTTGGCATCCACTTGCTTTTGAGTTGAATTCCGTTTTGTGGCACCTGGGGCAGGTGTTTTCTACTAGACCCTAGAGAGGATCAATGTATGGTGAGTGAATTTGGCAGAGGGAAAATTGTGGAAGCCAGTCACTTTTATGTGTGTGTTTGTATGCGTGACAATTCATTTGTATGTGTCAGCCAGCCGCATTTGACGACTGGTGTTGGCTTGTTTGCGTTCTATTAATTTAGTCGTTCGGAAAAGGACGATGAAATATAAAATATTAAAATATAAACTGGAGGTCATTCACTAAACCCTTCTAGGCGGAGCCCCAGCATGGCCATACTGTAGTGACTTTAACATGTAAAAGATTACGCACACACACACACACATATTCATCTATCCATACATGTATAAGTGGGTGTATATGCATGTATATACGTATGTATATATCTATATTCCATTAATTAAATAGCGATTGTTGTTACTTTTTGTTTAGCTCCAGGCCATACCTTATTGACGGAACACACGATA
This sequence comes from Octopus bimaculoides, assembly GCF_046866305.1. Lineage (NCBI taxonomy): Eukaryota > Metazoa > Mollusca > Cephalopoda > Octopoda > Octopodidae > Octopus > Octopus bimaculoides. The sequence goes on from NC_142939.1 coordinate 43,856,090, forward strand.
AACGCCAACCTAATTTTGACCCTCATGACTTTTCTATAAATTTAATGTACCTTGTGTCATATTGTCTAACGTGACATTCGTTTCGAAGCTAGATTGATGTAATTGGAGGGCAATTTGACTGCCTTGTTATGGATTGGTGGTATAATTAAAGCGTCTGATAAAAAGAAACGCCTTGCTGTAGTTATTCTGATAGAATTTAGACCTATCCGGGATTGACTTTGCTTTCGCTCGTCAGAGAACGCTATAATAAATTATCAATGCAAGATAAAATATAAGATGGTAATTAATCGAGGACATGAAAAGAAAGTACCACTGAACTAGCGGAGACGTGAGAACTTTGCACAAAACACGTTGGAGAAATTCTTCGCGAGCGTTACATTCAGATCACGCCAGCTACGAAACAAGTGCCAAGTTCATGCAGACCATTTCTTTCCCCTTAGACAACATCGATGTTGTGTACTGTTACTACTTCGGAAACTGACTAATTTTGGTGGGGCAAAGAAAAAAAAATCCTTGTTGAGGTTGTGGTCATTTGATACTAGAACTTTCCAGTGACATGTACATTGGTTAACTCTTACATTAGTGTGCGTGTGGGTGGGTGGGTGTGTGTCTGTGTGTATGGGGGTTGCGTGTGTGGTCAATTCAATTAAAAACGAAATAATGACGAAAAATAGCGGGCGTGAGGACGTGCAGAAGAAGTATATTAGCTTGATTCTCTGTGAAAGTAGAGAGTTTAACGTTTAAAGTTTCCGTTGCTTCTCGTCGGAAAGGAAAAGGGGAAAAGTCCAAAGAAAAAGGAGAAGAAATCGCCAACGGACCACATACACACATACACACTCACACACGCACATATATGTGTGACTGTGTGTGTGCGTGCGCGCGCGCGTGTATGTGTGTGTGTGTGTGTACGCGTGTGCGATCGCGTATGACGTCGCCATGTGACGAATTAATAAATGTGTTTACGAGTTTCCTCGTTCTGGCGATATTTCATCAGTGAACCACACCACTTTCCATTCGTAACTAGAAACACAATAATAATTGATGACACCTACGCCTCCCTTGTCCAACATCCACCATGGGTTGACGTATCCAGCGTGAGTTACCTAGTTCTTCTTGTCTTCCCTCATAATTTTCTATTGCTTCTTCTTTTGTCCTCACTTATCACTCACTATCACTTCCCTTTCTTTCTCTCTCTCTCTCTCTCTCTCTCTCTCTCTCTCTCTCTCTCTCTCTCTCTATCTCTCTCTCTCTCTCTCTCTCTTTCCATCACTGTCTCTACCCTCTCTCTCTCTCTCTCTCTCTCTCTCTCTCTCTCTCTCTCTCTCTCTCTCTCTCTCTCTCTCTCTCTCTCTGGCTTTTTCTGTAGGTTATCCCTTACAATATACTTAATCACAAACACCAGAATCCCTAATTCTCTGACCGATTTTATTGAGTCATTTATAGTATCCTTTTATTCACGTTAAAACAAGTCATTACATATTTCGTCCGCTTATAGGACCCGGTTTTCCAATATAATACAGAGATTTAGTCTACTACGTTATGGTAGTCAAGCATGTACTAGCCAAATCTCTTCCTGTAATATCCTTTCGTCTTATAACACGAAAAACAAAGTCGAGTTTGAAAAATTTACAGATGAAGAGAAAAACGAATGGAAAATATGATTTTCGCTGTGATTGATCAGGTTTGACCTGGGGCTAAACATTACCACTGACAAAATAAAATAGATCTGTGTCTCCCGAAATTGAATGTGTGCTGGTAATTAGTAACATCATATACAGTGTACAGCAATTTGTTTGAAAATAATGATGATAATTTGGCAATTAGGAACGAAATAAGCTCCTGCGTGATGGTAATTAATAAGGCCCAAAGACTAATGGTTTGGTACAGAAGAGAATAGAGGTGGGCTGGCGTAGTGATAGAATGTTGGTCTAATTGTATTCTGTGTTCCCCATTTCTCGTCCAATATTCAGTCTTTCCTAATAAATATCAGTAATATACGGTGCGTGTGATTTGATACGATTATAATAATATTTAACAGTAAAGTGATTAATTATTGATTATTGAAAGAAATCAAAGATAATATAAGGTGAAATACTATTATGCTTTAGTCGATAACGCCAATTCCAAGATTAAGAAATTTAATATATTTGATTGTAGATTTACAGTAGATAGAGGTGTCTGATATCATATGAATTATGAAGAATACTAATTAAAATTTGTGTTAATATAAGTTAAATGAGTTAACATTAGTAGAATGAAAGATTTTAAAATATAGAAAATATCGTCTCCTACTCTCCCACGTAATGACAATCGTTACAACTATCAACACAATGCATAAACATTCGCTTCATTCGTCTGTAATATAATTTCAAAATGGCTGACATGTTCCTTCGTATCATTTAGATTCTGAACATGTATCGAGCGAGATGATTGTGACTATGCTGCTTATACAAGCGGTTATCCTCTGTAATATTTAGGATAGAGTTTTGTCAGTTATGTTATCTTATTGGCACATAATAGATTTGAATTGAGATCATATTCATAATCCAGGAATTACATAATTTAATAAAACGAAAATAATGAATAATAACAGTGAATTTAGAATCATTCTATAAGGTGAATGCAACAAATTATTCCAATATTGAAGTGTGCTGTCAGCAACCAGCGACCAGTGGTTGATACACAGGTTTCATTTCCTGCTGTTGTGCTTCACGTGACATACTCGAAATCCTTTCAAATTTCCGGCAATACTTAATATCCCGATGAGGGATAGCATTCGCCTGTTTGACGTGACTTCTGTATACAGCATATTGGCGAAAATATGGCTATGAGGAAACGCCTAGGTAGGGACGTACAAAACAATACAAAGAGTACAAATAAACAAGCAATAAACACGGTCTGTTTGTAACGTTGTGTATTTGACAAACAAATGAGAAGTGATCTGCTCTGGTTCGATCTCATGGTATATTGGGTAAGTAACATTCACCAAAGCCTCGCGACTGCAACAAAAGTTTTAAATATTTATGAGTAAATTTTACAATCTGGAAGTTTGATTGTAAAGAAACGCATCTTAAACAAACATATATAAATACTTCGCGCGCACGTACAATCGCATGCGCATACAGATAGATAGATACATACATACATACATACATACATGCATACATAGGTCAGATGCAGAAAATGGAATTCACTTGATTCTTTACTGAAATCCACTAAAATTGTTCCTGAATTTACATCTCAAAAACGAGTTGTCGTACAACCAATTCTCTTGAATTATAGGTGCAGTTTGTATACCTGCAACCCCGTGTGACTTTCTAGACAAGTACCTCGCTCTTTCTATTCTGCATTTTACCCAGCTCTATTAAGATATAATTTTAGGATGTCCGCTACATTCTAGCGGTTCTCGAATGAAACTAAGAGAAGACAGACACTTCTTCAAAAATAGACTGATGAAAACATTGATACACAAAAATACAAAACACGAAAATTACATACAAGTACATCAAAAGTCAAACCGGGCTTAAATAGATTGTGCAATCAAGATAAAAGCTATGGACCTGATTCTGACATAGCTCTTCCACGGAATATCGAAAAGGAGGAAGAAAGTCGTGGAGTACCTGGAAGAGGAAGAAAGCACGAACAGCGATGAAAATTAAAACGAGAGAATGCACGTGTGGTTTAATCGCTGTCATTAGTTGTGTGTGTGTGTATGTGTCTGCATACATATGCTTATATACGTAAATAAATAAATATATATATATTTATACATATATATGTGTATATATGTGTATATATATATACACTTATTACACTGTACCTTTTCCACGTCCTTTGCGTTGTTTTTTCGGGGTTTATTATTTCATGTTTTGTCTTCTTTGTTCTTGTTTAAATTGACACTATATATATATATATATATATATATATATATATATATATATATATATATATATATACATATATATGCATATATAGTTAATTAAGCTTACGGTACAGTCTCCCACCTGCGAAGGATCGATGTTGCATGGATCGAAATGATTCTGAGATCAATAAAGTTTTTCGTATATGTGTGTGTGTGTGTATGTATATATATATATATATATATATATATATATATATATATATATATATATATATATATATATATATATATATATATACATAAACATATATACACACACAAAAATACGTATGCACATACATATATATTTACATATACACACAAATATATATGTATATATCTACAAATATATATATGTAGATATATACATGTATGTGTGTATATATATATATATATTGATAGAAAACGCAAGACAACAAAAGAAATAAAGATACCTCGATATTATGTAAATAGAGGAATTTATCTGTAAATAATATGTGACAATTATTCGGTAGCCATGATAAAACTCCGAGTTTCAGATGCCGGGTTGGAAACACACGCCGTCATCTCTTCAGTTATCTGGCCATCGAAGAATGCTATGAAAATGACCGTTAAACAAAGGGAAATTACTGAGTGGTTGACTGTTATTAAGACAAAAGAGCTACTAGAATGACCGCTAAATAAGGGGAGGGAGTAAAGGTAAGGGAGTATAAATGTTCAGAGTATTCGCGTAAGCGCACCAGTAAATAATATATATATATATATATATATATACGCGCATACACGCTCATATACACATACGCGCGTACAACACGTGCGCAGAAAGGTTCGTACACACGTCTATATATGAACATGCCCAAGAAACAACAGGGCTAAATACAGAAAAAAGGGTAAAAAAAGCTGTAAAAAGGCCATAACAGTAAAACACGTCTATATGCGCAAATTCTCGCATGCACGCATACACGTCTATATACGCATGTACCCGCACACATACTTGTGGATGTGTACGCGAATACTATGGACATTTTTACTCCCTAACCTTTACTCCCTCCTCTCATTTAGCGGTCATTCTAATAGCTCTTTCGTCTTAATAACATAGCATTCTTCGATGGCCAGATAACTGAAGAGATGGCGGCGTGGGTTTCCGCCTCGGTATTCAAAACTCGGAGATATATCATGGCTACCAAATAATTGTCACATATTATATATATACACCCATGGAAATTACTTATATTACTCCCTATTGCCTGCAGTGATTTTGTTCTGTTACGTTCAGAATTTGGAAAATAACAATTACCTCATCGATCGTACTTGAAGCATCGGATCATAAATATATTCTCTTTCAGCCAATCGAACTTTACCAAAATATACAGTTTTGCCTTTGCGAGGTTAACTAAGTAACTCCCGTGTTCAATAATTGAGATGGATATAATTGTCAAACAGAGAGCCTTGATAATGATGTTCCAGCAAAAATTCCGTCTAACTAGTCTTACTTAATGTATTGTGTCATCCCATAAATAATACGGTTTTTGCCATCGTATGAAATAAAAGTCGGAGGGGGACGGGATAAACAACCTGCATCAACTTGCTATAAATGCAGGTCGTAATTTTACTTTGTCTTTATTCTTAGTGCAAGTTTTGAAGAGTGCAGTTCGATTATGTTTTCAAAAATATAATGGAAGTGGCAAAGGACCATATTCGGCATATTTTCTTTATGGGTTCAAGAATGGCAACAACGCAACGGAAAATGCGAGGGATCTTTTTTAAAACGGGGGCCACATTTTTCATTAACGAAACACTTTGAAACTTGGATCACTGGTAGAATGTGTCATATAAAACATCTTTTTCTCTTAGTCTTCTTAAAAAAAAAAGAAATCCATAAATTATTCCATGTTAAAGTTGGCGTATTTCTGTAATTTCAACCAATCACTGACGTCCATTCAGCCGATATACATTAAGTGCCGACTACATAAACAAACGATTCTGAAACAATTAACCCTAACCCTAACCCTAACTCTAACCCTAACCCTAACCCTAGGGTTAGGGTTAGGGTTAAAGCAAATTTAAAATGAAAAAAGCAAATAAAACGAAGAATCGTTTGTTTATGTAGTCGGCACTTAATGTATATCGGCTGAATGGACGTCAGTGATTGGTTGAAATTATCGAAATAAGACAATTTTTTACATGAAATAAATTCGAATACAAAAATATTTTTCTGTTCTATAACACAAAATAGATAAGTATACGAAGTTTGAAAGTCTTTCGGTACCAAAAGCACTACGTAAAACATTAATGAAAAATGTGGCCCCCGTTTTAAAAAAGATCCAATGCGAGGAATATTAATGCAGTATAGGGGGATCGGACAATAAGCATAATCCAATATCAACGGTGGTTCCAGAAATTCCGTCCAGGAAAGTACAGGCTAGAAGACGTGCATTGTCCTAGAGGGTCTATAGAGTTCGACGAGGACGTCCTGCAAACACTTCTGGAACAAAATCCTATCGTAACTGTTGAGGAAGTAGCAGAGAAGTTCAAATTTAGTCATTCAATCATTCATCAATACCTGCATTCCATCGGAAAACGACCATCTTTGGTTTCAAGCTTGAAACGAAAGGTGTTTTTCCATCAGCATAATGCTCGGCCACATACAGCGAGGATGACATTCCAAAGGCTGGAGCAGTCTGACTAGGTAACTATGCCCCACTCACCATATTAGCCGGACGTTGCCCCGTCTGATTATCCATTTATTCCGCAATCTTCAAAATCATTTGGAGGGAAAAATATGAATTCTGTAAACGATGTCTATTTTTCGCTACGGACAAGTGAATTTTGGAAGAGGGGACAGGCAAGTCTACTGGATAAATAGATGAGCAATGTAGAAAAGGAGGGAGAGTACTTTTTAGATTTAAAATGAACCTTATTTATCTTAATTTTGAAAATAAAAAAGTATTAAAAAACGCATTATTTATGGGATGACCCAAAATTTGTGCTGTATCAATGCATTCAGCGAATAAGCATTTAAAGCTGATTGGGTAGCCATATTTCTCTCTCTCTCTCTCTCTCTCTCTCTCTCTCTCTCTCTCTCTCTCTCTATCTATCTATCTATCTATATATATATATATATATATATATATATACGGTTGGGTAGCACCCATTAGGTGACGAGAACGAGTGTTCTAGTTGATTCCACTGTAAAGTGAAATTAACTTGCAAGTGGCTGAGCACTCCACGGACATGTGTGCCATTAACGTAATTCTCAGGATGAGTCAGTGCGAAAGAGAATGTGACAAAATTGAATTACAGATACATCTCATTTTTGTCAGCTGCGTGGCTCTGGACCAACGTGACATAAAGTGTTTTGAACAGGTACAGAACGCGTGGCCTGGGATCAAACTCCTGTTCTTACGATCGTAAACCAATTATCCTAACCACTGAACTATGCGCAGTCCAAAATAAACACGATATTAGTCATAGTAAAATATACTATGTCATCGACTATTTAAACTACATTTCGAGGAATGACTACGGATAATGACTGAAAGTGCTACAAGAATAAATTTATGACATATATCTATATTTATGAAAACTAAATGGACATTCAGGAATTTTTTTGGAGTAAAGTTTCATGTCCCAAGTGGTGAGAAAGACAAACAATAACTGTTGTATTATACTGAGCTCTTGATTGAATACAACACAAAGCATACACTTAAAACCATAAACGCAGAATCACAAGCACACACAAAAACACGCACGCGCACAGACCACACGTAACATCATATGAATATAATACAACACACACGCCCGCATTCACAGATATAATATTCGT
>NC_142939.1:43866295-43896295 GCF_046866305.1 Octopus bimaculoides
CGAATGATTCAGAAACTGAAGATTAAAAGAAATATATCGATAGTTCATGAATAGCAAAATAAAATACAAATCTTTCTTAGATAAATTTACTGAAAAAAAATTCTGTCAAAGTAATTTTATTTCGCTGATTTTGATTTCATCGTAAACAAGTGTTATACATTATGAACGTCAGACATATTGGGATACGTATCTAAATCTAGTATTTACCACGTCCTATAGAGGAGGAAATTTACTCCTAACGACAATCTATTGGCAAAAGAGTAGCACATTTATCGGTTATGTTGGGGTACACTATGACTCATTATTAGGACGAGTCTACATTTAATATATCAAAGTTTCCAAATTAGTGAATATAAGAAGTCGATGACATCGATGCTTGTACTTTAGTTGTAGGCGTTTTACGGTTTCAGAAGAAGAGCACTCACACCTTAGTAGGTTTTGAACACAGTGTAATTAAATGACTTAACTAAACCGTCGTTATTAAATGTCGCAAAGCGTCTTTTGTGTGACTCTATTATTACTAGTAGCTAAGGCAGCGAGCTGGCAGAAACGTTAGCACGCCGGGCGAAATGCTTAGCGGTATTTAGTCTGTCTTTACGTTCTGAGTTCAAATTCCCCCGAGGTCAATTTTGTCTTTCATCCTTTCGGGGCCGATAAATTAAGTACCAGTTGCGTACTGGGGTCGACCTAATCGGCTGGCCCCCTGCCCCAAAATTTTGGGCCTTGTGCCTTGAGTAGAAAAGAATATTTCTATAATTAGCCACTCAGATGCTAATAGTAATAAGTTTTACTTTAGACATATGGTCTGCCTTTTAATTACTGTAGATAAATCGATTACCTTGACTCAAATATTTGGCCATTGCCAGAGTCTTGCAAAACAGCACAATTCACCAAAGCAAAAGATTACCTCGCGGTGGCGCTGGAGATTTTACTCGGATCACTCTGCGTCCCAGGTAAATTGGTAGGAGTGTGAAATCTTCGGTCCTTTGTGCGACGGCGAATTATGTCCTTCTTAAGGTCATGCATGACCATTTAATTGTACCTAGAAAGTTACCCTCTGAAGTCCAGGAGAGGTTGTTTATGGAAGACCATCAGTCGACTATGAATGTCAGCTTCCAAGAACCACGACATCGACGTTATCCTAGGGAAAGGCCGATACAGCCTGGTACCAATGACGTCGCAACTCAATTCTACAGCTGAAGGAACTGGAGCAAGGTGAAATAACTTGTCTCGCTCAAGAAAACAACAAACAGCCCAGTTCTGAAATTGAACTCACTACTTCATGATTTTGAGCTCAGCAAAATTTATGCCTTATATTTTTCATAAATAGAATTCAGCTTGCTCGAAGGTATACGCTCTAATGTGTATCAGTTGGTGGATATAAATCTGTATAAATGTATTTTACTTCTTGCTTTGTCTAAATAGTGATGTGGTATATTTAGCGTCACTTTTCGTTGTTTATGAGTAACTTTGACCCTCTCAAATGTTCAAGCGTTTAATAAAGTGAGATGAGTTCGAAAACGTTAATGATCTTGAAAAACTAAATACTTGGCTTTGTTTTAACTACTGCTACAGCTGTTGCTTGTATTATTGTTGTCGCTGTCGTGTTTCGTTCTTCATTGGAGTGAACATAGTGCTCTGCTTGAGCTGCTGCAGTTTATTGCTACAGCAGTGGAAATACACGAGTTTACTTTGTGAATTTGAGAGTTTCTTTGTTTGATACGTAATTGTCTTTGCTGCTGTTGCTGCTGCTGTTGTTGTGGTTGTTACTAATAATATACCTACTTTTTTAATTTCTACTGCATCGATAATATTGTACAGTGGGTGATGACTCCGAAAGACAGTTAAAACCTTCAAAACATCCCCCACCTGAATATATGCAGGAGATATTCCTGTGAGACTCATTATTTCCAATACATTTCGTCAGAAGCCTGCCTATGAGTTTATCAACAAACTAGGATGAAAATAAATTAACTAATTGATGTGGATGAGCTCACGCTTTATACACAATTTGAAAACACCTAGTTTCTCTAATTCACTCAGTAAGAGTATTTAGTAAAGTTATTGGGATGCATTTGAGGTTAAATGCTCGTGTAGAATTAATTACAAAGACAGACTGAAAGATAGCCTTTGATGTCATAAAATTACAATAAGACATTGTGATTAGATCACTGAAAAATAGTAGAGGATACAATTACTTCGGAGGGCTCCAAGAAGATAGAATAATGGAAGGAGGAATGGGAGAGAATATCCCCAACATGTACAAGCGAATAAATTGGAAGCTACGCGAGACGATATGGATGTTATTGCTTCGATATTCCCTCCAAGAATGGAGGAAATATTATCAAAACAATGAATACATGGATTATTCCAATATGAAGTTACTCTGCTCCTTTTCTAAAATGGACAGAGAGCGGTAGAACTTGGACTGAAGAACTAGGAAGTTTCTCACAATGCACAACGTGCACTACCCTATAATATATTTCAGCCATTTTACTTACCAAAAGGAGGGAGGGAGACAGAAGATACCATTACTACTGCAACATTGTAATGGAAAAAACGATTTTGTATTCTGTGAAGAAACAATAACATCGGCAGCAGGTTGTGTTCATAAAGTTATTGAAACAGTCGTGAAATGCAACAGCAGAGGGAAGAAGAAGAGAACTTGTAGCTGGAAAAATCTGAGTATGTTGGAAGTAAAGGACGCTGGCTGAAGGTGTCAGACAGAAAGCTGAAACGAGCATCTGAAGCGCTGATTGTAGCCGCTGAAGAGCAACCATCTGGTTGAATTTGATAGGAACAGAAACTAATAAAACTCCGAATCTGTGAGAAAGGTAACGAAAATTATAACTATTGTTGAGTGAAAGAAATAGCCTAGCAGATGAAAGTATAAATGCAGTCGAGACTGGGTGAGTAAAAGAGTGCATTGGGATGTTAGCAGAGTGTAAGGTTTTAAAGAAGCAGAAAAGTTGTGCAAAGGAATGCATAATAAGACTTATAGTATTTTATGTGTGTTTTCTATTTTGCCTACCCATAATATCGAAGCAAGAAGACCTAATATAGTTATACAGAATAAAATAATCACACAGTGTAAGCTCATCGATTTTGCAATACCATATGACAATAAAGATGTTACCAAAGAAAATGAGAAATGAGAAATATCTGGACTAAAGCAAAGACTTGAAGATATTGTGGAATACTAAGAAGAAAATCATTCTTGTGGTAATTGGTGCACTTGGAACAACACCAGAAGTCTAAGAGTCTTAAGGACATTACAGTTAAGATTCTCTTAGTCAATCTGCAGAAAGAGCAATTTTGTATTCTGTAAGAATACAAAAATACAACAAATATCCCTGCAAGTAGTTATCATGATAATAGTTACTGTTTTAGGCCCAATAGCAACGATTGGTGGGGGGATTAATTGATACCATAGCATTCAATGATTCACTGATACTATATTTTATCAATCCAAGGATGAATAAAAGACAAATTTAAGCTCGCTATGGTTTGAAGATTATGATTTGAAGACATGTTGTTGTCTGTTCTTACTGAATTATCCGGAGCAAGTGAAATCGAGATCCATGAGAAGTGACAATCTTGTATTATAAACAAGAAGCGGATCTTCGTCTATTAGAGGGAGAGAAAGAAGGGTGAAATCAAAATACACATCACAATGTATTTTTAGAAGTGGATGAGAAGTAATTGTTGCTGTTGTCGATAGAGAGAGAGAGAGAGAGAGAGAGAGATAGTGTGTGTGTGTGTGTGTGTTAGATAGATAAATAGATAGATAGATAAATAGATAGATAGATAGATAAGATAGATAGATAGATAGATAGATAGATAGACAGATAGATAGATAGATAGATAGATAGATAGATATGTAGGAAGGTAGATAGGTAGGTAGGTAGATAGGTAGGTAGGTAGGTAGGTAGGTAGGTAGTATTGTCCACAGAGTAAATAACATATTTTAATTAAAACGCGGGAATTCTAAGTGCAAGTCTGTCAACACAACGAAACACAGCTTCAAAAACAAAAACCTTCATAAGACTATACGTAACTAATTTTTGGAAGTTTATGTGTGTGTGTGTTTCTCGGTGTGTGTGTTTCACGGTGTGTTTGTGTGTGTGTGTGTTTCTCGGTGTGTGTGTGTGTGTGTGTGTGTGTGTGTGTGTGTGTGTGTGAAATGTAGAAGAAGTAGACTCTTGTCACCATAGTAATTAACGAGACTTTCACTATATAAAAGTCGAATACTAAAGAGGGTACGTGCTTGATTAATAAGCATTTTTACCGCCTGCGTAGCGACTGTGTAAGGCCTAGTAATAAGGATACGTGTGTTTAAATGAAAAATGTTATACGCCTCTTACAAAGACGAAATATCGGTTGATGGTTCTTATGTTACGTAATAGAAAGTTTTCTGTGGAAAACAGCAATACTTTTAATTTTGTCAAAGATTTCACTTCAAATTTAAATAAAAGCATTTGGTATGTCTGTTTATTTTTAATTTGAAACAATAAATTAAGTAAAATACCGATAAACACAATACAAAAACAAAAACACAGATACAATTATACCATAATGCATTTAACATAACTTTTGTTTATGCGAGCCAAAGTAAATACAAGTAAAGAAACAAAAAAAAAACGAAACAAGACAACGCAAAAGCAAAAACAATAAGAAGAGAGAGCACGACATCCACAACGATACAGCGACAAACACGACGTAGATGTCTCATGGGAAATATTTTTTCACTAATTACAGGAATTTTTTATAGTATTTTAGACGACACACAGTAGAGTCTCAAATAATTTTGCCTGCTGCATATAATCAAGAGAATAGTGAACTGAATTTGCTTCTTAAATACGAAATATATCGCATTTCTTCCTCGTCGTTTTTCATTTAACGCAAAAAGTCATACAGCTAGGGCATTTCAAAAAAGTACCATATTTCCTGGAACTGAGAGCTTGATTCCATATGCTTATGTGTGCATGTTTTGTATATATATATATATATATATATATATATATATACACTCACACATACCAACACACACAAACACACACGCACAAACACATACAGACGAATATATATATAAATGTGTGTGTGTGTGTGTGTGTGTGTGTGTGTGTGTGTGTGTGTGTGTGTGTGTGTGTGTGTGAGTGTGTCTCTGAATCTCTACATGTTTATGCATGCAAACCGTATCGGAAGCACCCATCACATTCATATGTACATACATGCAAGTAATTACACACGCGTTCGCGCGCACATACAAACACATACATACCATACATATATGATCGCGAAAATAACATTGATATGTACAGCGTTCTACTAGGAGCTTAGTAGGAATTTGAATTTGCAGACATCATTAGTGATAGCGTCTTTCATATTGAATGTCATGAACATTTGTCCTTTTGACACACCGTTTCTGCTCAGAGAACAAGGTTTTTCCGACATTAGCAATACACTATTGAAATACAGGAATTAGTGCAGGGAGCCTAAAAATTGGATACTCTGACTGCTGTATCTGACTGAATGTCAATGAGATCCAGTTGTCAGATAAGCAAACGTCCAAGGAATGATACTAAGAAAGCTGCCAAAATGTTATTGAACCTTGTACAGCGGAATATCAGAATTCTTTTGGATGGGCCTTCTTGTTTTGATACTAAGAAGACTCTTGGTTCACTGATTTTACACTCATAAAACATTTTATAGTGATACTTTATGTAACTCTCGTTTTTCCCAGGAGAGATCATCTGGAAAAAATAGAATGTAATCAGGCATATTTTGGAGGATAGACGAGAAAGGAAAAAGAAAATGTTGGATTGAAATAAAGTCTACCTTGACTGCACCAATATCATAATTTCTCTAAAGTAAAGAGGACGCATCATTATATTGAAGATGCATCTAAAGAAGCAGAACTTAATGAATTTCATTTGCTTCTATGGCCTAAAAACACTATGCATTGAATATAACGCAGAGCCTTTTAATGAGATGTTACGTTATTTCATCTGAAACATTTCTCATATTGAAATGGTTCTACTGATTTGAGACATTAATCCCACACAAGGAGCCGATTCTAATGCTTGTTCTGGTGTGATTGGCGAGCATGGTGTAGATAAAATTAAATTGCTCTGTGCTGAGTCTGATGCTCTTCACGAATGCAGTTGATCACTTTGTGACAAACACAACGTTCCAACAACGAAATGACCTTCATAAAACCCAGGAACAACCTTAGCCGAATTCGTTACATGTAATTGATTGCAAAATCAACGGAAAACGTGATAAACTATCCTTTTCACTCGCTCATTCCATGTCACTTGCTCGCAATCAGATCAATTTTTCACGCAGTAAATTACTTTTAATATCTTGGGTAGACACCAACATGAAAATATCAAAACTATGGCGTGTTTAAATGCCAAGTCACTTAAGGATGAGGATAAGAAACATAAGAAATCAATACAATTAGGTGCAGTTTCTTGAAATATAGATATCAGATAAAATTAACTATCTTGAAGAAGATACTTCAAGGAAGCTACGTCTTCTACTTACTATTCGATAAGTGGATTGCTTCATTGCAAACATCAAGATTGGTTCGACGAGAACATTAAAATATAGTCAATATCAAATAGATTGTACACCTCAAAAAATGGTAGCTGCGAGGGGAAAAAACTGCTAAACATCGAAGAAACTTCACCTTCTGCTAAAACAGATTAATAAAAATGATTTTATGAATTATGAAAGAGACATCGAGGGTAGTATATAGCAAGTAGAATTCAGAGGGCAGAAGATAACTAGGATGCAATTAAAGCTTTCAGTGAAGGCATTAAATAGATTTATAGATACAGAATTCTGGTTTATATGTCATGGTGCAAATGACACGGAATCTCTGCTTTAAAAACTGACATTTCGACGTTGTAGTATTTTGGATTTCAGGAAATTTACAATTGAGAACCATGTAACCAAGTAATTTATTTATCCTGCTACTTCAGATATATGAAATAAAACAGAAACCACGCGGATCAGAAAGAAGCCTTAGTGTTTAGGTAAAGTATATAAGATATGAGAAGATATTGCATTACTTTATATTCGTTATTTAATGTTTCGGGCTAATGTTTCTATTTTATTTCGGGAAAGAGCCTCCTTATTAAATGCAAAGTAAAAAATAGTAGAATAGTTGTGATGAAAAGTTTTATTATCTGCTGGCCATTCTAGTTTGTTGTGATAAATTCTAAAGATCAATTTTGTCTCTTCATTTCGGGGTCGATAAAATAAAGTACTAGTCAACTACTGAAATAAATTTAAGAGAAATGCCCATACATTTAATTGCCGGCCTTGTGCAGAAATTAGAAAGCACGATTATTATTATTATTATTATTATTGTTATTATTATTATTATTATTATTATTATTATTATTATTATTATTATTATTATTATTATTATTAATATCATTATTGTTAACATTTTTTTACATTATTCCAGGTCTTCCGGATCACCTTAGTTGAAAATATCGCTATTCATTTTCAGTATATTTGTAAATTTCTTCAATGGAAATCATTCAATATAAACTGTCGGTTACATGTGATAATTTACAATGCATCTATAAATATTTAGTTTCATTGGTAACTAAGACTAGTGATGATATTTTGGTGATAAAGATATGATAGAAGATTGTGAAAATATATCATAGAATAAATATTAAAAATATTAACAAACGTAATACAGAATATGACAGAAATACAAGCTTTGTTAAATGGTCATATTTTCATGGTTATTTACTCTCCATCGTTTTAATTCTATCTGAGCTGATTTATTTAAACACATCGATATGTCTATTAGTGAACAGTAGAACTGGCTGGGAATTGCTATCTAGTAAAACAATCTTTTCGTTTCAACTGTCGTTTGTTGTCACTTCACTGGTTGGTAATTGCATTATTCAACATATTTACCTCTACAGAGTAATAACAAAGCTATAGTTCGTTCAAAGGAAGCGCCAGGGTTACATCCACACCATTATTGCCATTTCATATATGAAGGATTCAAATTTCCGCCATTGACAATACACTACAAGTACTTCAGCTGAGATGACTTCAAAAGGCTTTGATGTATTCAAATACATTCATAAGAAATACTAATGAGACACAGGTGTGAAACGTACAAATAATTTCAACATGAGCATGAAGGAGATATGACATGTCAAATATTGTCTACGCCTGTGAAAACATTAATAAAGCAAGCCATTAAGAATCATGAATTTCTATGACATTACATAACTATGTTACGAGCGTCAGAGAGTTAATGAACAGCTACAGACTTTTAATGTCAACTGGGAAATGTCTTTAACATTATTAGCAATAGTAATTTTACCATGTATTCGCATTTATCTATTAGCAGTAGAGTTAGAAATGTTTCCACCTGTAGATTATATATAACAGAAAAAGGCAAACATTATATTAGTGTTCTGGTAACACATTGGAAGAAATACAACGTTTTTGTCTCTGTTAAAGCTATAAAAACTTATATAACTCAGTTGTCTAAATAACTAGTTTCTTTTATAAGTTACGGAATAATATATTGGAATAACATTTGGTAAGTACTTTTATTTTTATTACTTTTTATTACAAAAAAGCTGTAAAAGAGTCCTGTGATTATTCGTACACCCCGCGTTAGCTGTACTAAAACTCAATTATATCGTATGAAACAAAGCACTTTCTTGACTTTAAACAATATGAGTGCTTTCTTAAATCAAAGTCTAAGTAAATAGGTTGCTTTGATTTAACCCCGGAACAAGTTTAATTAAATTATGTTTTAACGCTTATCATCATTATCCACATTGTTTTTTTTTATTTTTATTATTTTACTGTGCTAAAGAAAATTTAGCTTCTATTTATAGCAGGTGGAGCCAGGACGGCAAGTCACTGTTATTGGCTCATTTTAATAAATAGCATTTTTTTTTACATGACTATCTTTGAACAAGTGATGATGTTGTTGAAGCATAATTATCTGCGTTATTTTGAAGTCACAATTTATATTGATTGTTTTTCTGTTAATAGCTTTAATTATTTTCTAAATATTATGCTTTGGAGAAGTGAACTAAAGGATTGAAATATGCTTCCACTTATTATAAAACTGATAAGAATAACATGGAATTGAAATTTTCCTTAGAATGCATTTAACATCTTAACACTTTAATCTTTAATTTGCGAGATGATGGAATTTACATTTTCGGATATAATCTATTAGATGATTCGCATGGATAATGAATAAGAAATGAATTGATCGAGGCAAGTTCCATTACAGGAAGCTGATACGGCAGAGATAATATGGTTACTTGAAATATGCAACTTTGCTATCTTTGCATACAAACAGCTGATAGAAACGTAATTGAACACACACACACACACACACACACACACACACACGCACACAAACACACACACACACACATATATATTTATATATATATATATATATATATATATATATATATATATATATATATATATATATATATATATATATATATATATATACCTCATACATAAATAAACACGCACACAGATACATATATATATATGTATATACCTCATACATAAATAAACACGCACACAGATACATACACACACACACATATATATATATATATATATATATATATATATATATATAGTATGTATGTATATATGTATGTATATGTGTATGTGCATATATATATATATAAATTACGCTTGTGGACATTGAACCTTAACTATAATCCATTAGAAATTATTGGCATTTTTACGACCAATCTTTTTTTATTGTTAATTAAAGGATTGAACAGAAATAAGCGTTTATATTTTAATTACTGAGTAGATTCTGTAATTATACTGCGGTAAATTAATGTATCACATAAAGCATCAATTTGTTTTTATTTGTAGCTATTTTAGATTGTAACTAAATGCAATATACACTCTTCTGCCACATTTATACTTAAACTTACGTTTTCCATTTGTTTCAGCATTAAATTTATCAGGCGAAATACTCCTTATCTTTGATATTCTTTTAAGCTATGCATTATAGCAAATTATTAAATAAAAAAGGATACAATACAGTTCTACTTTATTCATTAATAAAGATAAGGTTATAAGATAACGATATTTAATCTAGAAATACGTCGGTAGAAATATACAAAAAATATATATTTACCCTACTCCTTAACAAACTAAATATTGGGGGTGGGAGAAACCATTGCAGACGTTCCCTAGTGGGAGACTTTCTTCAGTTATTTCATGTAGAATATAATGGCATGAAGGCCTTCGAGTAAGGTGTATGTCATGTCTTCATTACCTGTTGCTAAGAATTAAACCGCAGCCTCTAATATATGTTGTATACCGAGGATGCCAGGCATTACGATACGTGAATCCTTTCTTTGAAATTCATGTGCAATCTCAGAACAACTAGTGATGGAGAACGTTGTTTCATTGATTTGAATGAAAATGTTGCCATGTTTTATTTGTTCACGTAAAAGAAGAGACGTTAGTTCTAGAGTCATATAACTGAAGATCTGTATTAAACATATAATGGATCAGTATTCGTTAAAAAAAATAGGATGCCTGGATAAATATATCTAGTTTAGGTAAGATTATGACACGTTAACTCCATGCATATTTATTTCGTTTTTCGTTCAAGCATTTCTAAAATAAGAAAACAAAATGTCTTAAGTTATATGAGATATGAAACTTATTATGACATTTGGTTAACCTTCATTTTCTTGGCTTCTGGTCAAAGGTAGAGAGAAAGGGAGAGAAGAGAGAGAGAAAGGGAGAGAAGAGAGAGAGAAAGGGAGAGAAGAGGGAGATAAAAGGAGATGAGACAGAAACAGATGATATAGAAAAGGAGAAGAGATAGTGAGGTAGAAAGAGAGAGAAAGCGAGGTCTTGTGATTGGCATTATTATTCATGAGAATGTGATCAAAGTCAATAATGAATTCGTACGACCGAAGGTTCATTGCCAAAAGCATCTCCCATAACTGGGTAGAGGATGAAGGGAATGGATAAGCTCTTAAGTATTTAATAGGATATGAAAAGTATCATCTATTTTCTGTTGCTTTCTTTACAACAGATCACTATATTTAGCAGCATTTCGAGACGGCCACAGTGAGAATCGTTTTCTTCACCTAAAACAATATCATGACACCAGTCTTATAAGCATCAAAGCAAATATATTCATATCGCCCCTCCCCCAATAGTATCTTCCATATTAAAAAAAATTAAAACCAAAATTTCATTTAATCTCAGGAGTTTGCACTTTATTTTTTTTCTTTTAAATGAGCGAAGGCGGTCAAGTAAATTAAAAATCATTTAAATGAAAACGATTTCTGAAATTAGAAATTTAAATAGTTCATTTCATTCAATATGCTTTAGTAATCTGCATTGTATTAACAACGAAAGAAAAATAATATTCTTCGATTGATCGTGATTATAGAACGGTAAACAAGCCTGACAGGAATTCGTTATAATGATTAAATGAAAGTTGGAATTGTAAATAGCTTGCAGAAAACCGATAATCTCAATTTTTATTAAACTATTTATTTCATTAACCTATTTCCTCTTATATTACTGTAGTTGGTTTTCTTTTTTGCGTTTATCTCATCGTCTGACTTTCTATTTATCTATTTTTCATTCGCTCTTTCATCACACACATGTGTATTAAGGCACACTCACACAAACATTTATAGCTAGATATAGCTATAAAGTGAAATATATGTGTGCCCAGATGTGTGTGTGTGTATGTGTGTATGTGTGTGTGTGTTTAGTAATTAACAGTGTGCTATCATGCATGACACGTTACTAGTGAGTTTGGAGCTTTATAATTGGTTCCACTTTAAACTTCTACCTCTACGCGCTATGAATCTAATCTCCTCACCGGAGGATAGTCAGACAGTCTACAATGTAGAGCCCATCCCACATTATATAACAAGAAATGC
The DNA here is from genome assembly GCF_046866305.1 of Octopus bimaculoides. Classification (NCBI taxonomy): domain Eukaryota; kingdom Metazoa; phylum Mollusca; class Cephalopoda; order Octopoda; family Octopodidae; genus Octopus; species Octopus bimaculoides. Next base: position 43,878,259 of record NC_142939.1, read on the forward strand.
GGAAAACATTATGATATTTTTATGCTTTAATAAATACCTTTTTCAACGAGTCAGCGGCTTATAGCTTTGGTATGAAATAGAAATGTAATGATGAATATTTCGTTTGGTTAACTGCAAAAAATACCGGTGAAAACCTGGGCTTCCTTGCGGTAGAAAAGTATGCAGTTCAAGTTGATATACTAAAATAAAATCAAAATGAAAGTAATATTCTTCTCTACTATAGGCACAAGGCCAGAAATTAGATCGACCCCAGTACGCAACTGGTACATAATTTATCGACCCCGAGAGATGAAATGCAAAGTTGACCTAGGCGTAATTTGAACTCAGAACATAAAGAAAGACGAAATACCGCTGAGCATTTCGCCCAGCGTGCCAACGTTTCTGCCAACTCACCGTCTTAAAATGAAAATGATATTATCGGGTAGGGGTGCATATGTACATACATACATACATACATACATGTGTGTGTGTGTGTGTGTGTGTGTGTGTGTGTGTGTGTGAGAGAGAGAGAGAGCGTAAACATTTTGATTTGGTGCTTTAAATCAAATTAGAAACAAAAGGTAACGTTCATCAGATGAATAAGTCAGTAGAAGAGCGACAATTCTCAATAATTTCAGACAGAGGCACAAGGTGAACGTGACCCCGAAGTTTCGACGGTAGCAGTTAACTGTGAACTCGTATTTCAGCGTTCATATAATTCATCTACAAGTAACTAACCAATTAACCTATCCACCGACCGTAAATGATTAATTAGTACTATAATTTCATTGAAGGGTTAAAATCAAAATTTATACATATTGTAATTTTCAAATATGAAAACATGAACAAAACTTTGTAAATATTACTTGAAGTAGATATTTTGTGATATTCCTCTGGCCCATCGTTCCGCAAACCATTTTTCTTCTTATGGGACAATCTCTGCAAAGGGGTGCTTGGTACTTCTACGTTTAACTGGTCATTTTCAGTCAGATAAATTAAATTTTCCGCGCACGAACTTTTTACTTATTTTCTCTCAAGATAAACATCAAACTGACTGTCACGTATGATTTGAACTCGGAAAATGACAACACATAACTAAATATCTCAAAAAATTTATTCTGAAACCCTACTGAACACCTAATCTACCTATCACATTGTGGGAGAGTAAATAACGAGAGAATCTGCATGAAATGAGAAAAACATTTGGAGGAAATTTTGCGGTAAAAGTACTGATTGAGAATATAGAGTATATTAAAGAAAGACGAATAAACTAAGACGGGAGCACACCATTGATTTCGTACACGATGAGAAATTTATTTTTACTATTGAAATAACACTTCAAAATCAATCAATCATAAAGAACAATATTGTATAAAGTATATATATGCATAGGCGCAGGAGTGGCTGTGTGGTAAGTAGCTTGCTAACCTTGACCATTGCGCATCTGCGTAAGTTAGTTGGCTGCTTCCCGTCGACCAAAGTGGACATGAACTGTGGCTCTGTCCAAAAAAGAATAATTTGAAGAATTCGCCGGGGTGAGTCGGTTTTCTTGCTCAGCTGGGCAATAATTTATTGTTTATCTTTATTTTTTCAGTAGATTGTTGTCCAGCTGTGTGGCATCTTCGCTTTCCCCCGGCGAATTTTTGTGTGTTCGTTATACGAACAAAATTGTGTATACGCTGTCTGTGATGGGCATGTTCGCTTCACCACAGCAGTGAAGATTCTTGCTTGGTAATTTTAGCCGAAAAATTTGTGTGTTCGTGTTTACGAACACAATTGTGTGTTTGCTGTCTGTGGTGAGCGTTTTTGCTTTACCACAGCACTGAAGTTTTTCTGTGTTTGGCGTCCAGCCGAAAATATTGGAGTACCAGGTTGGAGTACCTCACCAAAGAAACGGAATTGAACTTTGAAGTAGCTCGCTAACCGTGTTTCTACGCATGTGTTGTTTATTGTGAGCTACTTGCTGAACGGAGTTGACGTAGGCTTCGGTCCCACCAACTAAGGAACCATGGAACATTTGTGAAGTTTGTCAAGGTAGATCGTTTTTTTGCTCAGCTAGGCAATAATTTATTGCCTGTTTTTATTTTTTCAGTAGATTGTTTTCCGGCTGTGTGGCATCTTCGTTTGCCTCCGGTGAATTTTTTATGTGTTCGTTATACGAACAAAATTGTGTATTTTCTGTCTGTGATGGGCGTGTTCATTTCACCACAGCAGTGAAGTTTTTTCTGTGTTTGGCATCCAGCCGAAAATATTGGAGTACCTTTTTAAGAACCTCACCAAAGAAACGGAATTCTGTGCCTGTGACTTTCTTTTATTTCTGAACAATCCTTTTTTCTATTCTATCTCCTATTTTTTTCTTCTTTGAACTGTGTTTTTTTTTTGTGAACTGTTTATTTGAACTGTGTTTGTTTATTGTGAATTGTTTATTTCGAATGGACATGGAAGGCCAAAAGAAAAAAGAAAACATTGTCTTGGAGTGAAATTTGTACCCACCCAGGAAGTGGCTGGATGAAAAGGAGAAGAGGACAGTGGTACTGCAGACCTATTCCAGGTCACGCAATGCCACTGCCCTCTTCAATGAGGACATTATAGAAAGGGAGCTGGCAACTTGTTTGCCGGGGAAAAATTTCTTTATCTCTAGGGGGGGGGGATTTTGCAACGGTGTGGTGGCAGATTGACTCCCCCGAAGAGGCTTGCATCGTGGCTAGACAGCCCTTGCAAAGAGAGGAAATGTTGTTCCTCCCCACTCATTGTGGGAAGAGAATTATTAGATCCTGGGTATGTGGTCTGCCCCCGGAAACCGAAGCCGGGTGGATCACGGATGCCATCCATTGGGGCTTGGGAGACAGCGGACCCAGGCTCTTAAATGTATACATAACAGCGGCTGCCAACTGGGAGGGTGCAAAGGTAATTTTGACCTTATAGACCCTAGTGGCAGACAATGAAGACTGTCAGCGAGAATTGTACCGATGACAGAGTGGTGTGACGTCCTTCCCGGTGAGGATCCTGATTTTTACGTTATCCTGTACCATGAGGGAGGGACTGTGAATGAGTTCTTGGACCGCGAGTGCGGCCAAGATAGGAACTACTCGGAATGTGCGAGTAGATCCACATGGCCTCCACAGGTGGCTGCGGAGGTTATAAATGACAACATAATGGCAAAAGTTATAGAAAAATATAACCAAAAAGATGTTTTCTACCTCGCTGCAAGTTCAAGCCTAACAATAGACACTTGTTTATCAAGGGCAACATATCTGCTTGCGGAGGGGTGGAGTGATGAAAATTGTGAATTTTTAATATATTGAAATTGTGTAAAAATTGTAATATTGATAGCGTAAGATGTTTGCAACCTCATAAGTGCTTTTAAAGGAAAATGAAAAAAGAACAATGTTTTCGAGGGGTTGTCAGAGGGCGGGCGCTGGTGCCTCTCTCATTATTTGTTTCATCCTTAGCACCCTCATCTCATTAATATCTATGTCCAGCCCGCAGCTACTTTATGTCTGTCTGTCTGTCTTTGTTTGTCCCCTCTATGTAACGCCGTTAATGGCGAATTTATTGAAATAAAGTAGCTTGCTTCCCAACCACATGGTTCAGTCTCACATCGTGGCACCTTGGGCAAGTGTCTTCTACTATAACATCGGGCCGAGCAAAGCTTTGTAAGTGGGTCTGGTAGGCGGAGACTGAAAGCAGCCCATGGTATGTATGTGTGTGTGTGTGTGTGTGTGTGTGTGTGTGTGTGTGTGTGTGTGTGTGTGTGTACGTGTTTGTATGTCAGTGATTGACAACCGATGTTGCTGTCTTTACTCCTCCGTAACCAAGCGGTTCGGCAAATGCGGCCGATAGAATAAGTACTAGACTTGCAAAGAATAAGTCATGGGGTCTATCTGTTCGACTAAAGGTGGTACTACAGCATGGCTTTAGTCAAATGACTGAAAGAAATAAAAGAATAAAGGAAAAAAAGGACATATATATGATAATAATTCAAAGCTTAAAGCTTATAAACGCTGACTGTGAATTAACAAAAGAAAATAATGTAATATTAGGACATATAAACCATTGACGGAAAAAAGTGGGTGTCATGTGTGTGTGTTTGAGTACATGTATGTAGGTTTTCGTATTTGTATTGCCGTTCATATGAATTTCAGGTTCCATCTGCATTCTACTCAAAATAGGTTTGAATTCAGTACGGACGGAATATGAAAAAATGAACAAATACAAATATATTACGTACATGCATACATATATCGATACACACATCGTTGAAGACTCTCCAGTCGTAATAGATTAAGTTTCTGCAATTTCTTTCTATCCAGCTGGAACGGATGATTGGTTTATAGTGACCAAATATTTGTGCTGCACATTATATCACGCTCTACATCATACTCATTTCACATTCATTCTTGTTCTAATAGCTGAATATATATAAATATTCATTCTTGTTCTAGTAGCTGAATATATATATAAATATATATAAATTTACCTTGAGGTCGTATAAAGCTCATGGATGTAGTCTTCCAGCACACAGTTTATGTTTATTCTAATATGCTAACAGAAATTTTGCGGTCAGGCGGTTTTCTGTTAGTATTTGAATAGTCATAACACACATTGCTTCATAATTCCTTAAATATTTCTTGTATGTTACTTCAAATATTCCTTGGTTTCATTTATATGTCTAAACGTACTCAGTACAATACCAATTATAGAAAGACAGCGTTAGAATTTCTAAAGAAATTTAGTTATTAATTTAAATTAAATCACCCACCTCAAAGTTCTCTGTTGAACGTCATCAACAATAGACAACCAATATGAAATGATACTGGTATCAGCTTAATTCATTTGACGCTAGATTACGCCTATAATCTGGGAAAATGTGATTAATATGCCTGTAAAAAGTTTGAAATATTTAGGTAGTCTTTATATCTCCAGAAGTATATACAGAGACTTTAAAAATACTAATATCGTGATGTAAGAGGAATATATCACAATGAATGAAAAGTTCCCCTATCGAATCGCATAGCTGAAATCTTCAACCATGAAAGATCTTTAAAATCCAATTTAGTTAAAAACAATTTTCAAAATGCAATTTATAAGAACTTACTAGAAAGTGTCGACTTATATAATTACTTTCCTTTAGTAGAATTTACATACATTAAACTAATTAAGAAGTAGCTTTCTTTATTATAATATATAGCCTCAGATTTTAACCTATCTTTTGTATTTATCGATTGATTTACCAGCGCGTTTATATGTGCATGACTATACATGTATGTAGGGAAAATACATACGTACATACATACGTACATACATACGTACATACACACACACATATGTGTGTATGTATGCATGTATGTATGTATGTAAGTATGTATGCATGTATCAGTCATTAGAATGTACCTGCGGTGGCGCAACAACCTGCCTCTTTTAGTCGAACAAATGCACCATGTACTTATTTTTGTTAGACCCGTTGCTTTCTTTTTGTTGATCTGCTAGGTTGCGAGGAGTTAACGAACCAAACCCAGTGTTGTGTGGGACAAACAGAAACATAAAGAATCACACAAAAATATACATACAAATATATATATATATATATATATATATATATATATATATATATATTTCAGAATTTGATGAAACAATATCCGCGTAACGGATGGTAAAAAAACAATTTTGATGCCAACTGGGTTTATTCAAATATATTGATATAAATTTCCTCAATATGTCTGTATAAACAGTCTCAGAAAATTAAAAAGTCAATCAAAGAAAATGGAGAAGAAAAATCGAAAAGATGCTCGCTTCATTTTATTTGTGTCACAATTAGAAAAATAATGGTAATTAGAAGATTAAAAGATATATTTATAAGAACGTGTAGAAAAGGAACCGGAACAAGTAAAAAAGGAACCGAAACAAGTGCAAAAGGAACAGCATCAACAAAATAACACAAAATATCCACAAAGATATTACATCCCTCACGATAAGCTACATCCGTCTTTCTACCTCCTTAATATAAATAAAAATTCTTAAATATAAATAAGTGCATATATTTTTTCAAATAAATTTGATGCTTTAGTAGCATTTTTAACGTTCACCAATAGTTAAATTTTAAACGATAAATTTCTAATTACAATAACTCTGTGTCTTTCAAAGTAGTTTGCTTACATTCTTTTATTTGTTTCAGTCATCTAACTGCGGCCATGCTAGAGCACCGCCCTTAGTCGAGCAAGTCGACCCCAGAGCTTATTCTTCGTAAGCCTAGTACTTATTATATTGGTCTCTTTTGCCGAAGCGCTAGGTTACGGGGATGTGAACACACCAACATCGGTTGTCAAGCGATGGTGGGGAACAAACACACACAAACACACATACACACACACACACACACCACACACACCACACACACACACACACATATATATATATATATATACAATGGGCTTCTTTCAGTTTCCGTCTACCAAATCCACTCACAAGGCTTTGGTTGGCCCGAGGCTATAGTAGAAGACACTTGCCCAAGGTGCCACACAGTGGAACTGAACCCGGAACCATGTGGTTGAGAAGCAAGCTACTTACCACATAGCCACTCCTGCGCCTATATGAAAATTTCCTAAACATATCCCTCAAATAAGTGATTTCATAACTCAAAACTAATATATACTCCTATTTTCTGAAGAGATCTAACAATATACAGCTTATTACATCTTTAAAAGTTACAGTTATTGATGATTCTAAAATATTGTTATATTGAAACATATGTAGAATCTCTTTTTGGATATTTTGGGTTATTTTGTTGATACAGTTCCTTTTATGCTTTTTCTCATTCCCTTTATACTTGTTCTTAAAGGTACGTCTTTTAATCTTTTAATTTGCATTACTTTCCCAAATAAAATGAAGCATGCATCTTTTTAGTTTTTCTTCTCCATTTTCTTTTATTGACTTTTTAATTATATATATACACAGACATACAAATACTTATATAAAGGTATATATACATATACATACATGCATACACGCATATATTTACATCTTTACAAAGATTAAGGCATGTATATATATGAGTGTATGCATGTATGTGTCTGTATACCTATGTACTTACACATATACATGCATACATCCATACACACGTATCTAAATGTAAAGAAGTCGCCTGTGTATATACGTGTTGGGTCATAATGCCTACCTTCCTATAGCCTTCTGCGATAAAGCTTTTAACTCGATAACAGAAATTCATGATGTATCTTCATTGAGTATAGACTATTTGGAAAGTCATGAGAAGAACTGCATTGTTCAGTGATGGAAAATTCCAGAAAACATGCAGTACCGAATAATGGAAAATTCAAAAAGTCTATTACTTCGTTGCCATCTGTTGCATGAGATATCTCTGGGAATAAGTTCGGAAAACTCACGAAGATCAGATGTCGTTTTATTCATAACTAAAGTTATTATTTTCGAACGAAAAGTATATCAAATTTATTGTATATAAATTAATAGACTAAAACACACCATTGCCGATTCCAAGATCATGCAGTAAAGTGTCGCAGAATTGATTATATAATCCGAAACAAGTAATGGGATATGATCTCACTGCAAGATTCACAGTGATTTTTATACATTTTCAATACTATATTAACCTATTTACTGATTAGTCTACATACCAAAAAAAGAGAAGGAAAGAAAAGCAGGCCTCATAATATTTAAACTGTTGCTTGCAATATAATTCGGATAATTTCTAATATCAGACGGAGTTGAAGATTTACAGAGAAGAAGACTTCATGAATAAATTGATAATTCCTAAACATGAAATTTCTGTGGAGTAATGGTATGCTTCGCTCAAGTAAATGGATGTTCTCATATCTATACATCTGTCTATTTATTTCTCATGCTGTCTGTCTATCCATCTACATACCTATCAATCTACCGCCATATTAATCTCACACACACACACACACACATACACACACATACACACACACACACACACACACACACACACACACACACACACACACACACACACATATATATATATATATATATATATATATACAGAGAGACAGACAGACAGATAGACAGACAGATTGGTTGATACATAAATAGATATGCAACTAGGTACATATACGAGTGAGTAGAAAAACATGTAACATCGGGAGTTACAAGTATGGATTAAAGCAGTTTACATGTATATATTTATATATAAAAGCGTGTGTGGCTAAGTGGTTAAGCTGTTGCACATAGGATCGCTAGTTCGTGGGTTCGTTTCCCAAAACTGGCGGTGAGATGTGTTCTCGAGCAAAACATATCATTTCATGTTGGTCTAGTCCCGCTTTCGTAAGAGGAGTGTTGGTCAGCTCGCCCAACCAGTGGGATGGCGTCATTTGATGACTAAAACAATTGAAAGCGCATTGTGATCAGCGATGTGTAGCACCACCTGATAGTCTGCATGGCCACGTGATATATATATATATATATATATATATATATATATATATATATATATATATATAGTGGGCCATCCCATAAATGCGTTTTTCTATATACTTTTATATTTCAGAATTAAGGTAAGCAAAGTTCTTTCATAATCTAAAATATAAACTCCTTCATGTTCTACAATGCTCTTCCAACTATCTGGTAAACGGGCAAGCCCCTCCCCCTTCCAAAATTCACCTGTCCATGACAAAAAATTATCCTCCAGTACTGTTATGACCTCGTCTACAAAATACATTTTTTTCCCATCCAAATGATTCTGAAGACTGCGGAATAAGTGATAATCATAAGTCCAGCTAATATAGTGTGTGGAGCATCGTTTCCCCAAAGAACTGCTCCAGCCTTTGGCTAATATAGTGAGTGGAGCATCGTTTCCCATTCAAATGGCTCCAGCTTTTGGCTAATATAGTGAGTGGAGCATCGTTTCTCATTCAAACTGGTCCAGTCTTTGGAATATCATCCTCGCTGTATGTGGCCGAGCATTATCCTGATGGAAGAACTCCTTTCTTCTTGAAACAAAGATGGTCGTTTTCCGATTGTATGCACCTGTCGATGCATGCTTGAATGACTAAATCATACTTCTCTGCTACTTTCTCAACAGTTTCAATGGGACTTCGTTCCACAAAGGTTTGCAGAATGTCCGCGTCGCACTCTACAGACCTTCCGGCACGAGGCTCGTCTTCTAGGCTGTAGTTTCTGGCTCGGAATTTATGGAACCACTGTTGAGATTGGCTTATGCTTACTGTCCGATCACCATATACTGCATTAATATTCCTCGCACTTTCTGTTGGCGTTGTTGCTTTTATTGAACACATGAAGCAAAATATGCAGATTATGCACTTTTGTCACTTCCATTATAGCTTTCAAAAAATAACTGTTAAAATCGAACTGCATTCTTCAAAACTTGCACTGAGAATAAGTAGAAGTTAAAATTACTACCTCCTTTTTATAGCAGGTTGATATAGCTAGTTTATTCTGACCTCTCCGACTTTTAGTCAATGAATTGAAAAAAAACGTATTATTTATGGTATTATCCAATATACATACATACATACATATATATATATATATATATATATATATATACGACTGATGGGGAAGTTTTAATTATTGTTTGTTCAAATGTTATGGGTATTTATATAAATACAGGTGTTAGATGTTAGAATAGGATGGGTTTGCGAGTCACTGAGAGGTTCCAGGTAGGTCCCATTCAGTGGTTTGTATCAAAACATTGTTGAGGTTCAGTTAGCTTGGGCATTCATGGTTGGGTTGTCGCAAGTGGTAGGCTACATTGAAGCAAATATGTACATGTCGATGTGGGGAAAATGAGTTGTATTAGAATAGAGGCAAGATGGTGCTCACGTGCATTCATATATGCCCAATAGTTGACTTAAGGATGTGCTAAAAGACGTGTATATGTTTACTGATAAATATGGTGATCATTATTTAACTTTTTTCGTCAGTAGTTACTGGATACATACACTCGCACATACATAAGAAGACACATACATTCAACACACAAACACACATGCGCACACATATGCATATATACTCAATTATTTATGTCATATGCATACATAGATAGACAGACATATAAATAGTTAAACAGAGTTATTTATATATATATATATATATATATATATATATATATATATATATATATATATATATATATATATATATATATAAGGTTGTGGAGGGTATTGGATTTAACCAAACCCAAGAGTATACAGATAATACCGAGTAAGTGCTGTATACCGACTAGTTTGCCCCAGTCGTTGTATGAACAGGATTGGGGATTATAAGTCGTGTATTAGCGTGTGTATATGTAAATATATAAAAACAAAAAGATAAAGCGAGCAATGGTAAGGTTGGAGAAGTATTTTATGGATAGAGTCTTACAGCTGTTTCTGGGAAGATCCAGTACTTCACTTCATCGGAGACAGAAAAAATAAAGTAATCTATTATTATATCCATAGGCGGATATTTTTAGTATGAAGTGGTAAAGAGTGTGATGCGCTGTGATGCGCTGGCCATACAGTTTGATTCGGTTCCATGTGACTTAACGCTCCATAGGCCTCTATAAGAAGCCCGTTTCACTTCAACTAAATATACAAAAATACTATACAAGTAGATGCATGTAAAACTTGGATTGATATCAAATGTATGTCTAGTTTATGAGACATGGCAGAAATTATTTACTTGTAAAATATGCTATTGACATGAAGAATATTTTTGAATTGAACAGAGTTCATAGAGGATTCGTATTACACGGAATCCCACGTTGGAGGACGAAATACAATAAACCTGAATCCGTAAACCGTTTTTGTTTCCTTTATTTAGATTCATATCAATATATCATTTATTTTCCTCTATATAAGGCGTACCATATAACTGCTGGAAAACTGACTCCAAAAACCTATTCAAGAAGGAGAAGAGAAATGGAAATAGAAAAAGACATGAAAAGAAATGAATTTTTCTGTTAGATTCCAGGTTCTAGTTTCACAGCAGTAGCTTTTGTCTTTCGTCTTGATAAAATAATCAGAAGACTTTGAAGAGTTGACCACAACAGCAATGTTACATTTCCTGTAATTGTATGGCTTCATTCCATTGTGCTTAAGTAAAGCATTATTATACTGAAGGAAATTCCTATATTCTGAAGAGAAATTACATTATTTTGAATTTGACCTAAGTTACTAACATTTCGTGTATCACATGACATCGCCCAATGGACGATAGGTTACGTTACAATTCTAAGCATTTATTGTGTGTGAGTTTATGCATGATTGTGTGCGCGCGTGCGTGTGTGTGCGTGCGTATGTGTGTATGTGCGTGCGCGAGTGTGTGTGCGTACTCTGAAGTAAACCTCTAATCAACGACAATTTAATGTTGTTTAAATTCGGAAACTTTGGAATGACCTGTTAATTACAGTGTACAGTAATGATACATTCTGTAGATTTTCAAGACTGGTCGAATAGAAATGGTGTTACCTCTACCGTTGCCAATAATACAGACATCTTGAATCATTATGATTATCATAATATTTTAAGAGCAAACAATAACACTCGTCTCAATTGGCTTCGATGACCCAAAATTCTTTAAGGGTATAATTAAATATAAGTTTAAAATATGGAACATTTTGCATATATTAAATAAGTACTTTTAGACTAAAACGAGCATATATATATATATATATATATATATATATATATATATATATATATATATATATATATATATATATATATATATATATATATATATATATATATATATATATATATATATATATATATATATATATATATATATATATATATATATATATATATATATATATATATATATATATATATATATATATATATATATATATTATATATAGGCATAGGAGTGGGTGTGTGGTAAGTAGCTTGCCAAACAACCACATGGTTCCAGGTTCAGTCCCACTGTGTGGCATCTTGGGCAACTGTCTTCTACTATAGCCTCGGGCCAACCGACGACTTGTGTGTGGATTTGGTAGACGGAAATTGAAAGCTCGTCGTATATATATATATATATATATATATATATATATGCGTGTGTGTGAATGTTTGTGTGCCTGTATTTGTACCCCCACCATCGCCTGACAACCGATGCTGGTGTGTTTACTTCTCTGTAGCTAAGCGGCTCGGCAAAAAAGACCGATAGAATAAGTACTAGGCTTAAAAAAGTATAAGTCCCGGAGTTGATTTGTTCGATTAAATACGGGGCCCCAGCATAGTCGCAGTCAAATGACTGAAACAAATAAAAGAATATATATAAGTATATATATATAAACTTATACACATAGACATACACAGAACCACACATACGTACACACCTCCATACGCACTCACATATACACCCCAGGACATGAAACGTGCATCACTCCACATAGTGTACGTACTAAGTTACATATACACATACACACCCACAAGCCCAGATAATGTTCAGCTCACCCACATACCCAAGCACTCACGTCCATTCACACCTACACACACACATTCCATTCTCACATACACTCACACGCTTGCACACCTTAGTTCGTCCGCATCACCGTTGCATTTATTATTATTTATTGTCTTTGCACAGCTTCTAACTCTGGAGATGTACTACGGTGTCAGCTGTTCAATACGAGTAAACTAAGGTAACACCTATTATTATTATTATTATTATTATTATTATTATTGTTATTATTATCATTATTATTATTATTATTATTATTATCATTATTATTATTATTATTATTATTATTATTAGTAGTAGTAGTAGTAGTAGTAGTAGTAGTAGTAGTAGTAGAAGTAGTAGTAGCAGTAGTAGTAGTAGTATAATTATTATAACTATATCCCTTTCATTTAGCCTCTTTCTTCCGGCCATTTAATCACGTTGAACTTTTAATCGCAAAAACATTTTTTCTCTCAGTTTTTATGTTTTGCCTTCGTCTTTTTCCTCTTAATTCTATCTATCGAAGTGCGTATGCTCGAAACGTCGAAGACTTTTCCATTCTTCCCGAGTGATGACCTAAGACACCTCCTTGTTGTTCCCTCACCTGTCTTGGTGTTTTTTAAAAATAAATTTGAACTAAATATATATATATATATACATATATATGTGTGTGTAAATATATATATATATATATATATATATATATATATATATATATATATATATATATATATATATATATATATATATATATATATATATATATATATATATGGGAGGATGTACGAAAAAAAGCAATAACAGACGAAGACAGGTGGTGTAAACAACAAAAGGATGTATTAGTATGACGCTCGGGAATACGGAAAGTCTTTAACGTTTCGGGCTACGCTCTTCAACAGAAAGAATACGGAGAAAACAAGGAGAAAAACACGGAGAAAAAAAAATTGAATGGTGTTGGTCAACGGTCTATCATAGCTTCTGCTATATATATATATGTAATGGAATCAGGATTCGGTTGAATTAGGTACTTAAATTAAGTCACCTTGTTAGGTCCAACTAATTTGCACACCCAAACAACATCAGGTAAGAATCAAACTCTGTGCAGAAGTGTTTGCCCCTGATATTCTTGGTGTGTATGCACAAAACACAACCCAATAAACCACTGATGATACCCCAAATATCCCCCATGAAACCATTACACGCTGGTTGCATAACATCTGATGATACAATCCGGGAGAGTAGAGTTCACATGAATATAAGTAATAATGCCAGTTATAATTACTCGAGTAGTAGCGACATAATCATTGATAATACTTCTATGAATTTGAACACTGCCCTAAATGATGTCACTATAGACATGAATAAAAATATTAGAAATACTAATGATAATATTCGCACTTGCAATTGTATTGAAAAATCTCACTGCCCGCTATCAGGTCAGTGTTTAGCTGTAAATGTTATATATAAATGTACACTATATATAAATATACACTAATTACATTTATATCGGGTGCTCAGTAAATATGAAAAGACACTTCAATAGCCATCTTTCGTCCTTTAGATTTTAGCATAAGGCCAACAGTACCTCATTATCCACGAAAATCTAGGAACTCGAGGATAATAATATTAAATTCGATCTAAAGTGGAATATAGTGTGTAGAGCTCAACCACGCAAATAGCCGGTATGGGTGTGGACTATGCTGTATGGAGATATATGAAATATTGACATATAGAGATAAACAAGTAGTATAGAGAGAAACAACAAATAAGATGAGAACAAATATCCGTCAAATGTAAATAATGTACATTTGTCGTTTGTTCTAAGATTACCCGTACCTTTGAATACTTTAGAAGTAGGTAATTAAAAATTATATCATACTGTATTTTTGGTGACATAAGTTATTCGGGATGCCATATCATTCATAACCTACGCTCTGAATGTTGAAACCTATTCAATAATACATTCTAGTAACATTTAGTCGCTCTGATCTATAAACTTTTAATAATCACAATATGATTTACTCCTCCCCAGTGGTGAATCTCTTCTATTATGGTTGATATATAATATATTCATTTTTTAATGGATTCGTAAAAGTTGCGCCTACCCTAAATATAAAGTATATCCCTTAAGATCCATTACTATTCTACCTCGATCATTTTCTTTGATGTACTTAACCAAATTCCAAAGGTAATTTTGCCTCTATTAAAACTTGGTTTATTTATACTGTATTTTATCTTGGATTGATAATAATATTCCGGCTATAACCTTTTTTTTTTATATAGCAATCCCATTATTAACAATCTTTTTTATTTTATTTCATCTTATATCCTTCTTTATATCTTTTTATACCTTTTTATATCGTTTTATACGTTCGTATAATTTTTAAAAAGTCTTTCTTATAGTTTATGAACTTTTATATTCTATATTTTTATATTTTATGCCTTTATATACCCTTTATATATTTTCATGGTTTTTATAGTTTATATTGTATATTTTCTAATTACACATTATATCTTATACATTTTTATATTTTAATTGTTTTTATTTTATGCCTTATATATACTTTTATATATTTTTATAGTTTTTATAGATTATAAATTTGTGACAGTTTATACTTTGTCTTAAAATTCCGTGTGTACTATAATCTTATATTATCATATATTTTAATTATACATGATATTCCTTATGTGATTATAGGACTAAATTTGTTTAAATCTTGTATCTAAATGTACTCCGTTATATATTTAATATCACTAATTTACTTTCCCTATACATTAGATCTCATTTCTAATTATATTCTATCTTTACCCACTTGTATGTGACAGGAATGTTTTATTATCAATTTAATTGCATATTGTAAGTAATATCTCTCTTACAAATATTTCCGTTATATATTCATCATATAATATTCTATACACTACATTTCTGAAAAGTCTAAATACTTCTCTTATATCTTAAGGTTTCCATTTATTAAAATCTTAAGTTCAAATTATAGCCTTCATTTATATATTTAATTACATTTTACTTTAACATTATAAATATGCTAAATTAAAATGTGTCCCTTCCCTTATTCTCTGAACGCATAGTCCATCCCTAATTTTTAGACTTTAGCTTTTCATTAACTTCCCCTTTAAGGTGACAATCGAAATAAATATTATTAGTTCTTCCTATCCTTCTTTCTTCGAACTATCACCCCTTCCCATCAGGTATTCAACCCTTTTTACCATTCCAAGCTTTACCCTGCGGTATAGAAAAAGCCGAAAATAAGGTTCCAGTAGATAGTCTAGTAGGTTGTCATGATATTGATTGATTTATCACCTTTGTTTAGAATACAGCTACAACTCCCAAAAGATTTAATTTGGGATGAGGGAACACTACATTTCCGCTACTGTCTTCGAAGTGCAGGTAACGAAACGAGGTCACTACTCTCATTTATTCTCCCCACCACACTGTAACCTCTAAATTCTAGTAGGGTCGGAACTACATAGACTATTTTCTAAACACATTCCGCCGAATATATGGCAGTAGAGTTAATGTAAATATTTGAGCTCCGTTGGTAATACGAATATGTTAAAGCAGTTGGTTTGTCCTTTATGTTTGAAGTGATTATAGTCATCTGACGAAAACGATTTCTTTACAATGATGTAATATATATATATATATATATATATATATATATATATATATATATATATATATATATATATATATATATATATATATATATATATATATATAATATTTATAAGCAAACCCGAAGGTTTTATAAATTACGGACAAAGAGCGACTATGATAGTCATTTATACAATAATAACTATATAATAATATATCATAATAATAATAACATATATACTCCGATTTAGAGCGATATCTAAACTATTGACTGAAAAGTAATGCGCTAGCTCAGGCCAGCATCGAACCCACAGATCAACACTTACACGGCTCCTTGTGCATCCGATTGTGCCAATACACACACCCATCAAATTCAACCCAATTCTATGTATGGATACATAACAGTCTAATACTACATATAATATTTGAAAACAAACCCGGAGGCTTTGTAAATTACGTAGAAAGAGCGACTATGAAAGACGTTTACACAATAATAACTATATTATAATATATCATAATAATAATAATATATATACTCCGATTTAAAGCGACATTTATCTTAAGTAATGACTGAAAAAAAGATGAGCTAACGCAGGTATGCATGCATGTATGTATGTATTGCAAACTGTTAAAATGACGTTTGTGGACGAAGCACAACGGGGTCTGGAACACTTGTACGAGTGAGTTAACAACCGAAAGAGATCTGCATCTGAATGGGGTCGTTTTCTGTTGAAGCCTTTGATGCTTTAAGTCTCATGAATCCGACACAAACTCTTTTAAACAATAATATGCATACCTCCTGTAAAATGTGTTGAGAGCCACCCCCTTTCGTTTGCCCACTGACTTATAAATGCGTGGGTGTGTGTGTGTGTGTGCGTGTGTGTGTGTGTGTGTGTGTGTGTGTGTGTGTGTGTGTGTGTGTGTGTTTTCTAGCACATTGCTATTAATATAAAAATAATGTTATCTCGGATTATGTTATCTCAGATTACACACCGGACTCGACAATATGTTGGAATTTGTAGCAACAGAACATCAAGATTTTCTAATAACTCAAAGCTTTTTTCTGATGCATATAAGCTACTGGGCTATTCAGGAACTATAGAACATACATATGCGTATATTCTCACCACTGTAACGCTGCATCGAGCAGACTATGTATTTATACATCGCTGGTCATAAAGTACTCTCTGACGCTGTGCGTAGCTTCTGATTGAGACTCTCTTTGGTTGAGTGAACAATCACACACTCGTTCTAAAGTTCTGAACAGGACGCCAGGATGATGTTCGGTTATGTATTTATAACTGAGTGGTCTGGAACAACGTGAAGAGAATTATTTTTTTCTTTTTCTAAAAGACAACTCACCACTTATCTGCAAAGAGAAATCACGATTTTGCAATCGAAAGTACAGTATCCTGATAGTTAGGCAATACTTCTTCGCATACTTTCTTATAGCCGTACACAATGACAAATTTTTGTGACACACGCAGCATGTGAACCATCACAATGTATGTGAACAACCTAATGCCTAACCAGAATCTTAACGGCCTTGAATTAGCCTTCTTACTTGTTATCCAATTAATTTGACAACAAAGATTAATATTAAATAACCAAGTTATTAAATGCACATCCTCTTTCAGACAAAATAATAATGTCATACAACCATTTCAGCTGTCTTGCTCTTATAGCTATCAGCAGAATTGTATAAGGAGTAAAGGTTGACAAGTCTTTGCTAAGACTTATGTACGTGTGCTGTTGCGTTACTCTGTGTGTGTATGTACTTTTGTTTTATTCTTATCTTAAATACGTGGTTTGTTGGCAAGTAATAATCTGTGCACGTATAGGCGGGAGTGTATCTGGTTTGTGTTTATGCATAGTGTTGCAGCTGATGATACTGTGATGCGCCTCATTATAGCAATTATGAAAATTTGTTATATGTTGCGAATCAAATTTGGCAGTTTTCTGTTAGAAGCAAAGCATATCGCTCAAAGTTTGTAAATTAAA
>NC_142939.1:43898795-43901295 GCF_046866305.1 Octopus bimaculoides
TTATCTGCGAGGCGAGAATTCTGAGATCGTGTATGATGCAACATCCACGAAGATAGAACAGTTTAAATTATACTTACATGTAAATGCACTAATATAAACAGTTAATAATACGATATCAATTAAGCAAAAGTGTAATGAAAAAACAAATATTGATATAGTTTTAGGCTCGGCTTTAAAGTATTAAGAAGTACTCAAAGAAAAAAATTTACGAAGTTTATAAACTACAACTATACAATATGGGTGATAATGTAGGGGTGAAAATTTTTAAAACCGGACGGGACAGATAATGATTCCCTCCCACGAGACATAAAACATTCGTAAGCCGTGATCTTGACCTCTGCGTTCCACTACACCAAAGAGTATTGCAGATGTTTAAGATAATGTTAGAAACTTTTGTCAAACAAACGTAAAAAATATTCGTAAATATAATTTTTATACCTAAAAATCTTTACATAATGTGGAAATTTTTGCCGTCCTGTCCCATCAGACACGCACTGCACATTGAGAGGTATGGCTTTGTCGACCTCTTCGTGTAAAGGATAAAGAGTTTTCACTAGTTATATTTCATGGACTACTATTTATAGTCATATCTGCATTGCTATAAATAACAGATTAAAAAGTGACGTACTTCAAAATTCGATTTGAATAAACAAAACATCTTCCTCTGAGTTCTAAGCTGAAAGCCTCTAAATTCGAGGCTACTAATTGAGAGGTCTCTCTGGTGTTCAGATATTACAAACGACAAATCTACAGAAGACAGCTATCATAATTCCTTTATTTTACCATGTATTTCATTCTATTATTTGTACGGTATGTTTGAATTTGAGTAAATTGATAAAAACCACACATTGTAAAATATAACCTCATTGATAAGCGAACAATTTGCTAAAGGCACCGGATCGTATCGATAGTGGGATGCGAAAATGTTAATGAAATATAATTGTTTATTATCTCTCTTTCTGTCTTCCTGTCTCTCAGTATATATACATATATACATATACATATATATATATATATATATATATATATATATATATATATATATATATATATATATATATATATATATATATATATATATATATACAGGAGCACTCCGTCGGTTACGACGACGAGGGTCTAAGCTGATGCGATCAACGGAAAGGCTTGCTCATGAAATTAACGTGCAAGTGGCTGAGCACTCCATATAAACGTGTAACATTAATGCAGTTCTGAGAGATTCAGCGTGACACAGAGTGTGACAAGGCTAGAGTTTTGAAATACAGTAACTACCCACTTTTGCCTGGTGAGTAGACTGGAGCAACGTGAAATAAAGTGTCTTGCTCAAGGACACAATGCGTCACTGGGAACTGAACTCACGATCTTACGATCGTGAGAAGAATGTCCCAACCACTAAGTCACTCGCCTTCACATCTGTATGTATATATATATATATATATATATTATTCATTCACTTTTAACAGTCATTTGACTGCGGCCATGCGGGAGCACTGCCTTTACTCGAGCAAATTGATCCGAGGACGTATACTTTGTAAGACTAGTACTTATTATATCGTACTCTTTTCACGAACCGCTAGTTTACGGGGACTTAACTACACGTGCATCGGTTGTCACGTGATGTTGGGGGACAAACACAGGCTCACGAATATATACAAACACATACATTTATATATATTTATATATATATATATATATATATATATATATATATATATATATATACGACAGGCTTCTTTCAGTTTCCGTCTACCAAATCCACTCACAAGGCTTTGGTCGCCTCGAAGCTATAGTAGAAGACACTTGCCCGAGGTGCCAACTATGTCGTTGGTAAGCAAGCTACTTACAACATAGCCACTCCTGCGCCTATGTAGATGGACTTCTTTCAGTTTCTGTCTACCAGTATATATAAGGGTATATATATATTTGTATATATATACTCTCATTAATTGTGATTTATTATACGAAGGCAAGTGTCTGGAGGACACAACTGAATAGCGAGAACAACTAGAGATGGACAAGAACACAGTAGAATTAGGTCATTCCGAAATATGAATATTATTTCCATATTGTTAATAAAAACGTGGTATATTTGGAGCTTCTGGAAATTTTAACTACAGACATTATACCGTTTCTAAAATTCTTCTAACGGAACACTTTAAACGAATAGATGTTGATTAGATTCATACTCTAGTAATCTTAGTTTCACCACTAATAACCTTTGTGAGAGAAATTATGTCCGCATACCACCTCCCAATATTATTAGTGACTTTCAGCCAAGCCAACAGAAAGCTACTACTTACATATTTATTTATTCATGATATTTAGATTAAGATTTTGATTTCATTGTTTGTAGTATGGGAATAATTAGCCTACATATATATATATATATATATATATATATATATATATATATATATATATATATATATATACATACACACACACACACATAAATATATACACAGATATATATAAATACATACACACATATATACATATA
>NC_142939.1:43903795-43918795 GCF_046866305.1 Octopus bimaculoides
TTGTCTCAGATGTCGCCGAATGTTGAGTTGAATGTCTTCCAATTCATTCATGTACTTTTTGTCCATCTCATGAAACAAATATTTTCCACTAAACGGCAGTTTCTTCTGAAGTTATTGCGACAGCCTGATCTCTTGTTTCCTACTTCAGAAAACTCTTGGCCTATTCTTGAAATACGAGATTGCATCGGCCAGAACGCACTGTGTTATTCGTTCTGGTTACCTGCATACTAAGTTCAAATCCCGTCGAGATCAACATCGTCATGAAGATGACACATGCTCTTTTCTACTCTAGGAACAAGGCCCGAAATTTGGGTGGTGAGGAGGGGCCAGTAGATTAGATTGACCCCAATACGCAACTGGTACTTAATTTATCGACCCACAAAAGACGAAAGGCAAATCAGCCTCGGCGGAATTTGAACTCAGAACGTAAAGACAGACGAAATACCGCTAAGCATTTTGCCCAGCGTGCTAATGTTTCTGCCAGCCCGCTGCCTTGAAGAAGATGTCACATAGTGTTAAAGAAACACAAGCGATTTTTCTCTCTCATGCCTTTTCTTCATATCTCTTTTTCGCAATTTTAGCAGAAATTGGTCGTGGGCTCCACTAGGTTTATATCCCATAAGACACGGAATAGCTTGTTGGGTTGTAATTAACATAGCGATATATTATTTCTGTGTCGGATCTGGCATATGATTTACCAGGTTTTCTGTTATTTGCGCATTTTCTTTCGTTTTAATATGACTATGGTTCATCAAAACATCGGAGTTACTGTTTCTTTTCCACTTTGTTAAGTTCTATGTTAAAGCTCAGATTTCACGAGATGATAGATTATACAATCTTTCAAGATTCATACTTTATGAGCACAAAAGAAATCCAACTGCAAAGGAGGTCCTTTCGCCGCAGGTTTTACCTCCAGCTGCCACATCTACGGCCGGTAGGATTAGATAAACGTGAAATGAAATGCCTTCTGAATGACGCACACGTCAACTATTCCTAAAGCTGAATCCACGAATACACGAGCATGACATCAATGCTCGAAATATAAGACCACATACCTGGTTAAGTCATAAAAATACATGATAGCTATGGCTGATGAAGCTAGAAACAACAGCGTGTAGTTTCGATCCCGATATGCTTTGCATCACTCAGAAACAGTAAGAACTGCTTAGCACTATTGCAAGCTATTTTTCTTTTGTTTTAATATTTTGTTGTTGTTTTTAGTTGTTGTTCTTTTTTGTATTTTGTATTTTTGTTTTTTGTGATGAGTAACACCATCGCAGCATTGGTAATTCTTCGTGTCATCATGAGTCAGAAGATTATTGCCCCTTAGCTTGTTCGGTGTCTCTGAGCGGAACCGAAATGGCTATATTGTTCTTTGCCAGCAGAAGGGCAGAACGTCGATCTACGGTTTGGTGGTGAACCACAACTACTTTGAATTAGTTTCTGCCGCCATGTCTATCTTATTGCTGCCTTCCATCAATTGGTTGGATTCCACACGATTCCTTTGGAATAAGTAGTGCACATGTATTGCTAGAAAGCCGCAGCAGCCAACTTCGATATGAATTGAGGCCGCGTGCCATCATTTGATAAAAATCCTCATCTACCAAGTCCTGATATTTGAATATAGTTAGTTCTGCATTGCAATTAGAGAGGCTATTAGGCTATGATGCTATTGTTTATTTTCTTGTTTAATTAGTAAGAAGTATAATTCTTGCTGATTACATTGATTATATTTTTTTAATAAATAACATTTTAATAAATAACGACAAAACAAAAAAATTGTTTATCTTTCGTGAGATTAAAAACAAACAAACAAAAATTCTGTTTATTTATTTCTCAGACAAGTTCTAATGATTGATCGTGATTTGAAATTATGTCGAGCATGTGGAATAATGTTAAAAGGTGATTAATGTTGCTTGAGATAATGGTGATAATGATGAGG
Source organism: Octopus bimaculoides (assembly GCF_046866305.1). NCBI lineage: Eukaryota > Metazoa > Mollusca > Cephalopoda > Octopoda > Octopodidae > Octopus > Octopus bimaculoides. The sequence goes on from NC_142939.1 coordinate 43,905,738, forward strand.
CAGATTGATGATGATCATGATGATCATGATGACGCCAATGACGGTGATGATAATAATGATGTTCATTGATGATTTGGATGGTGATAATAAGGATGATAATGATGTACATGACAACAACGACGAGGGCAAGTACGATGACGACTATGGCAGTAGTGATGATAATGATGATGATGACGATGATGATGACGACTGACTAAAATGATGGCGAGGAGGAAGACGGGAAAGGCGACGACGATGATGATGATGATGATGTTGTTTTTCATGGTGTTGTTGTTGTTGTTGCTGTTGTTAGTAAGGGTGGTGGCGGTGGTGGTGGTGTTCTGGTGACGTTGACTTACTGTCGAAATGGTGATGTTCGTAATTATATCGATGATGTTGGTGATGATTATCAGGATGACAAAAGCGTAGAAAATATATGACGCTGCTGCTGCATGTGCCGCCGACGTTGCTGCTGCCGATAGTGTTGATGATGGCTATAAGGATACAAGTGAAAGACGACAGAATTACGTTAATTATGTGTCGTGATACCATCTTCATTATGTTAACTCTCATTGGTAGAACCGTTAGAGCATTCCAGTATTTGTTGCGGTTCTTTGTGCTCAAACTTGAAACCCTGTTAGCGTCACCTTTGCCACTTAACACTTTGTTGCAACAGCCTAGCTGTAGAAGTCAGTGGGTCGACAGAACTGTTTAAGACTCGGGAAAACTTCTTTGCTGTGTTTGTCCAGATTCTTTACGATCCCAAGGAAGGCGTGATGAAGTGCCTGCCTCTGCCAATGAGTCAATGTTTTGTAAAACAAAAAGTAGCCCATGACAGCGGAAAAGTCAAGAGTTTATTCTTTCATGTGGGAAGACGCGCAGAGTAGCTTTTAGGACGGTTGACTCTAACAGCTATACGACACACCATTATTAAACCACAAGCCGAAATTCCTGGTCCGGGTTTATCATTAAAGAGGGTAATTTATTTCACGTTGCTTCAGCGAGTTTTCCTGATAATGAGTGCCAGCCAGTACTGGAAGCATTCTCAATTCCTCCAGCAGTCACATCATAGATATGCCAATGGACCAAATGCTCAGAACATGGACAGTGTGTCTTATGTACACAGACTCATGCACAGGCACACGCACACATACATACATACACGCACAAAATTAACAATTTGAGTGAATTTCATAGCAAACGTTTAAAAACAAACGCAACCATATATATATAATGCTAAAATAAAATTCCCAATAAGGACAGATGTCATCTATTAGAGGCTAATCAATGAAGCCTACAAACTTGAATTACATAAAAGAGAAGTGGCCTTTGGTATCTACGGTTTCCTGTCTTGCTGGAACTTTCTCAGAATAAGGTACTCTCACCCACCTTTAAACAAATGTTATGATGTGGTATGCACTCATCTGTCCACTCACAACTTCTTTTCCAAGCAAATCTTCAAAACATTAATGACGCTGTGGCCAAAGAAAAATCACTGTCTTCCATCATTTCAGTCACCTCCATCTTAATCCCTCTTTGCGATTTCTCTACTACAAAAATAAGTGGATCCCCTTCATTGCTAAAGTTAGATGACGAGTTGATTCCTACCGTAAATTATAATTACTACTAATTTAGGCACAATGTCTGCACTTCTGCGAAGATCGAATTATTTAACATGTCAGACATGAATACACCACTCTTACTGTATTCTATCGACTTCGGAGGGTTAACAGACGAAGTTGATCTCGGCAAGATTGAACACAAAACGCAAAGTGCCTACACGAATGCTGTCAAATTTTTTCAAGTGACAGAAGCACGGTAGATAAGTAGACGTCAAATATTTCGGAACAACTCTTTATTGTTAAAAATTAAACGAATCCCGTTTTTATCCTCAGCTTTGTTTTTGGAGAATTTTAGATTTAAATATGATACGATTTGTATATTTTGATTGAATTTTAAAGCGTCTCATTGGTTTGTGTTGCATGGTATCTACTTTTTGTGAAATCATCGAGGAATATCGTGAAAATTAGTTACTAACATAGATATACTGCCTAATATTTCCAGCGAGCTATAATCGATTTTATTGTATTAAGTATTTCAATGATAGTCAATTTATTGATCTCTGGAGATTAAAGTTGACCTTTGCAGGTTTCGAAATCAGAACATAAAGATGCATAAGTGTATACGACAACGCATTATGTTCATCAATTCCACCCGTCTTTTATCTTCTGTGTCCTATATAATAATGTTAAATCCTGATTGTGACCCGAGGAAGCGAAAAATGCTAAAGATGATCTTCCGTACACATAATGTGAAGAAATGCAATAATAAAATTATATTTGATAAGCGGATTATTGTAAATTCAGATAATCGAGAAGATAAATTCCGAAGATAATCGTCTTTCAAGAATCAGGAAGAATTTCATATTAATCATGGCGGTATTGGAGCAAAAATAAGATATTTTTCACAAAGGTCAGTCTTCGTGTTTGATTTAATTAAGATTAATGACTGTAGATAAACTATAACCAAAACACTGGTCTCATCTTCAATGTGGAATGCATAGCGTAATAGATAAACAATACACTGACCAGTGTACTGTGTGATTGACTAATAGGAGGAGGCATCTCTGATTGTCAATTAATATGAGGCATGTGGAAATGGCGCCGAGCTGGCAAAATCGTTATAACACTAAGTAAAATGCTTAGCGGCGTTTCACTTGTCTTTAGATCTGAGTTCAAATTCTGTTGAGGTCGGTTTTGTCTTTCATCATTTTGGGGTCGATAAAATAATTACCATTCTGACCACTATGGTCGACATAAGTGACTTATCCCGCACCCCATACTAGCTGTCCTTGTGCCACAATTCTAAACAAGTATGAGGCACAAGTACGGCGGCGGTTTGATGCAGTTGTTGCTACGCCGAAAAAGAGCCGAGTAGAATTTATTCTGACATTTTATTCTGAGTTCAAAATCTTGAACATAGGTCTTTGGTTTAAATTTAATCCAAACCTAATTTCTATAGCTACAGATGAAGCATTATTAAGTTTAAGAAAAATAATTGTTTTCAAATAATAAATAGATGACATAGGAACATTTTAAATTTATTAGACAATGAAAACAGGATATGTAACGACTAAAAATATATTTCTGTTGTATTTTAGGTAAAGCTTAAATTTGTCATAGCACTGAGTCTAAAGTACATAACGTGTTAGAGTACCTTTAGGGTGCATCAAATTTAGCTATTGTTCACGTAATACTTTGTAGGAAATCTATTACAAAATTAGTCTTAATTAACATCACGTAATAAAAATGGTAGTAACGAAAATAAAACCTACAAATACGAAGATAAACAATAACTATTGATATTTTCCTCGTAAAGCCAATAAACTCTTGGATGAAAGAAAGATTACAGAAGGAAGAATAACGAATAAATATATATCAGAAATGCGGTTTATATGAGTTGAAAAGATTTTAGCAAGAAAATTCTTCTGAAATACATCACTTCAAATGCATGAATCTATCTATCTATCTATCTATCTATCTATCTATCTATCTATCTATCTATCTATCTATTTATCTATCTATCTATCTATTTATCTATCTATCTACCTATCTATCTATCTATTTGTCTGTCTATCTGTCTGTCTATCTATTTGTCAGTTTATCTATCACTCTGTCAGTCTGTCTCTACCTGTCTGTTTATCTACCTTCCTATCAGTCAGTCTATCTATCTATCTATCTATCTATCTATCTATTTATCTATCTATCTATCTATCTATCTATCTATCTATCTATCTATCTATCTATCTATCTATATATATATATATATATATATATATATATATATATATATATATATATATATATATATATATATATTTATATATATATATATAAATTTCTGTCAATCTATTTAACCGTCTATCAATCCATCTATCCACACATCTATTTACTGACCTAACGATTTATCTTCTTGTTTACTTATATCTGTAACTACCTTTCTCATTGCTTCTACATCTTTCTCCATCACTCTCTTTCTCTCTCTCTCTCTCTCTCTCTATCTCTCTTTCTATCTATCTCTCGATCTCTATTTGTGTGTGTGTGTGTGTGTGTGTGTGTGTGTGTGTGTAAACATTATACCTATAAATCTATCTACCTATTTATACCTCCATCTGTCCACCTATCCATCCATTATCTGTCTATACCTTGAAAGTCATAAAACGTACCATTGAATGCTGCACATGGGGTAAGCGACCGGATTGCTAAATGCAGACATGGGAAATTGTTTATAAGATGAATCGTAGGACATGTAATAATTATTGATGTACGAGACACAACCAGATAGTTGTAGCTTGTGGAAATACTTTCAAATTGAAACTCGTAGCCAAAGAACTTCTCAATTGCTGTTTCTATTCCTCAGATCTACGGAAAATACCGATTATACGCCATCATTCCCTATGATATTATTAATAACCAGACATCCCTTAAATTGTATTCTACTGTCTTGAAACTGGAAAGATACATTGATTTAATGCTGGCCTGGACACACAGTCTTAAAATAATGAAGTCGTCATGGATGGAACGCTGTTTTAAGTAGATACATTCACTAAGAACCAACGTGAGTTCAAATAACGATCTTGACATCTAGATATGCTTCCAAGGTGAGAGCCAAATATTCGCATATTCTTGTGTCAGGTTCCACATCTAGCTTCAAATATCATTTTCTTTAACCCCAGGTCAGTCCCAATAAGTTATTTCTGTGTTAGTTCTGTGTTTAAATGTTTTCAAACATTCACCACCTAAGACTGCTCAATCAAATGTAGTTTTCCATTTTTTATATATGATACTTCGTAGACTCAAAGGATTCCGTTGCAATTTCATTAATATCGAATAATTCGACAAAGCCCATTCATTATCTGTATTGAACTTAGCTATATCATATTTGTCCCCAATATTCTTTGGAAAACTCACCAGACAGATCCTTCAGTTGTTTCCCCTGAAACTCTAGGGACCAACAGACGAAACACCATCGAATAATTTTGTTATGCAATGTAAAATAATTAATAAATTATTTTAATAAGAACAATACAGAGTATATAACAAATTTGAAATGAGAATTCAGCAGGAAGAAGTATTTCAGGAGTAGGGTTTTTTTTCTTTTTCAAAGTGATTTTTGCAGTCTCGGCGAAAGAGTTCGTTTCCTATTTTTAGACTGAAAAAAAACAATATGGATACTTTCCAGACAAAATTGCTGTATATAGCAAGAGACAAAAGTTCATTTTAGGAATAACAAAATCTTTGAAACATTACAAAAAACATGTCTTCCTAGCGGCTCCTATTTTGCTTTACGACCTATCTTAATCTCATGGATGCAGAAATGAAAACAAAAAACACTCCATGAAAGATAGCATGTATTGAATTCTTTTGATTCTATGAAATGGTAAATCAACCGTGATTACATAGCAGAATTCAATTCGTGCAGATCGATGAGATCACTGCGATAGATATCGCAGCACCCTTCACCCAACCATTATCTTCCTCCGTTATCAGATAATTCCTGTTCATACCATACGCCCGTCTTTATATAGCAACGCCAAATATAAACTTTGAATGGAATTGAAACTGAAATATTTCAAATTATAATCAGGGTTGTCAATCAAAGGAGCTAATATCTAGCAATAAATTGGTTTTTAATAGAGGAGCTAAAAATGCCTATAAGTTGCTCTCATGAGAGAAAGAGAGGAATACAGTGAAAGAGAGGGAGAGAGAGGGAGAGAGATTAGTATGACTTAAGGTGTTTCCCCAATCTGGATGATATTGTCGGCAATATGATTTACGTACGTCAAAATACGAGCTCATATTGTAATAACCGTTTAATAAGCAGTGATTTATAAAAAAAGAGAAATAGACAATTGAATAGTGGAAATATAGTTACAGAAGGAAAAACAACACCACACTATGCATGTCTCTGTGTGTGTGCGTGTGTGTGTGTGTGTGTGTGTGTATGTGCGTGTGTGTGTGTGCGCGCATGCGTGCAATCGGACCAAATTAATGAAAACGATGTTCTTACATAACTATATTGGAGGATAATGAGTTTTGAATGGATAAAGTATTTTATCACCTATATCAGCTATTTACATTGGTGCATATGCATCTGTGTGTGTGTGTGTGTGTGTGTGTGTGTGTGTGTGTGTGTGTGTGTGTGTGTGTATTGAACAGAGATCATACAGGTGTTGGGTTTCCGGGTGAATGCCCCCAACAAAAAGTGAAGTAAGCGAGTTAGACCTTGTAGTCAATGTTCTTTTTTCCTGAAAATATGTAACGGAACTATGAATAAACGAGTTGATGGATTTGAAACATTGGGTTCTTAGCTGAATGGAGAAGATGAAGGGAGATGTCTAAAATATGTTTTCAGGCGTCCGATTAGTTGTTTCTGATGGGTCAGCGTTGAAGCAGGTATGCTACCAGGAATAAATGTCTTAAAATTGTCCGTGCCCTGCTCAGTCGCCTCCATTGCACTGCTATATGGTGGAAGGGAATGTGTACATCATGTGGCATATTTCGCTTGTGCTGAACAATCGCGATGAGGCGATTAAATATAAAGGGGAGAAAAGACCAAGTTTGTTTGGGATGTGCGTTCGACAGACTGGACACCGCGTAAGGGATGAAACAAGTTAGTGTAAAAGCTAGGGAGGGAAGAAGATGCGAGAAATTCTACCAAATCTCTCTTAAATCACTCAAATCACACGCTATGGTCTTTAACAAAAGAGATACATTGAAGTGCGCGATCCCAGATAAAGTGTGACTGAAAGAGAAAAAAATGGAAGAACGCAAAGGCGTGATGGTCATATGGATCTAATGCATTTTGACAATAGGTCACATTGATCGGAGATGAAGTGGAATTAACGAAACTCCCAGCCAAATAACAATGGTTATCATAACACAAGTCACTATGTTCCACAGAAAATAAACAATAAGCTAAGCTGAAAGTAGTCAGAATAATTGTTCGGAAGCATTATACGAATATGTTTTGATATTTTCTATCTCTATACACTGCCTGTTTACAGATCAACTTATGTATTTATATTGCAATTAATTTCTATCCAGAGAAACTGAAATTGGAATTTTAAATAAACGTTATATCAATATATAAGAGAGTCAATAATTTCTTCATTGAAAATAGCGCAGGAATCAATATTTGAAGTATTCGATGAATATTAAAGATCATTACGAATATTTATTGATTCAAATTTATTGTAAATTGTCTAAATTAGCAATGTGCTTCTTTCTTTTTTTCTCTTTTTGATCACAAGCATGGCCTTTTGGTTAAGTATTTTGCATTGCAACCACATACTTTCGAGTGGAGTCTGCCTGCGCAACACCTTAGGCAAGTGTATCTTCTGAGGGCTGGCCAATGCATTGTCAATTCATATGGTAGACGGAATCCCTATAGAAGTGCGTCCTATATTTGTATTATGAAATTATGCCTCTCTCTGTGTTGTGTGTGTGTGTGTTTGCAGAATCGTCAGCACGTCGGGAGAAATGCTTAGCGGCATTTGGTCCGTCTTCACGTTCTTAGTTCAAATTCCGCCAAAGTCGACGTTACCTTTCATACTTTCTCGATCAATAAAATAAATACCAGTTGAGCCCTGCAGTTATGTCACTCGACTTACGCACTACAGCAAATTTGCTGGCCGCACGGTCTGGTTCCTGGGCTTTGCTGTCCCGATCGCAAGATCGTGATGTCAATTCATAAACCGGGTGGTGCATTGTGTTCTTGATCAAGATACTTCATGTCACGTTGCCCTACGATCACGTCGACAACTGATACGTGGAACACAATGCAATTATTCAGACAACGTCGATCTAATGGGGAAAGAGAGCTAATTTACAACACATACATTTGATCACTATAAGCAAACCATTTGTCCAGTGCGCTCGGTAAAAGCCGAGCTCTCATTAGTTGCCTTCCACAGGAGAATCCATTATCGTTATTATTATTATTATTATTATTATTATTATTATTATTATTATTATTTTTATTATTATTATTATTCTACCAAGATCGACTTTGCCATTCGTCCCCAATAGAATAAGTACAATTTTATATTTAAGAGATGAGGAATTATGTAATTATTTACATTATTTACATTTGACGGATATTTGTCGTCATCTTGTTTGTTGTTAACACAACGTTTTAGCTCATATACCCTCCAGCCTTCATCATGGGCATATGGCGTAGTGGTTAAGAGCACGGGCTACTAACCCCAAGATTCCGAGTTCGATTCCGGGCAGTGACCTGAATAATAATAATAATAATAAATGTGTCGATTCTCTGGGACTTCCCCATACATACTGACAAAACTATAAAAGCTAATAAACCGGATATTATTATAAAAGATCAGACAAAAAAGGTGTGTTTATTAATTGACATGAGTATTCCTTGCGATCACAATATAGCGGCGAAAGAATTTGACAAGATCAGTAAATATAAAGACTTGCTAATAGAAATTGAAAAAAATGCGGCATATCAAGGCGACTACCGGATTAGTGATTGTAGGGTGCTGAAATCTATTTGAAAATGATATCAGGCTTACCATCCCTACAGGAAGTGCAAAAAATCGTGTTAACTGGAACGACTTATGCACTGAGAAGAGTATTATAGCTTTGAAAACAACATCCATTCATGAATTTATTTATTTATTAAATTTTTTAAATACATATTTTACCTGTGAATTTGCGTGTGTAAACTGGGAATGCATACAATGAGCTTCTCTGCCCTAGGTGTACGGAAATGGAAGAAAATTTGAAGAAAGAAGAAATAAAAATAATAATAATAATATTGAAAAATACCTCAGAAATGAGAACGCAGGTTCGAAATTTCCCCAAGAAACCTGATGAAGGCTGCAGGGTATATCAGCCGAAACGTTGTGTCAACAACAAACAAGATGAGGACAAATATCTGTCAAATGTAAATAATGAAAATAAGTACAAGTTGAACACTCGGCTCGGCGTAATCGACTCATCCCCTCCCCCAAAATGCTGTCCTTGTGAAAAAATTTGAAACCATTATTATTATTGTTGTTATCATTAAGGCAGGGAAAGGCGGTGAGCTGGCTGAATCCTTAGCAGGTCGGGCGAAATACTTAGCGTTATTTCGTCTGAGTTCAAATTCCGCTGGGGTTGACTTTGCCTTTCATCTTTTCGGGGTCGATTAAATAAGTACCAGTTAGGCACCGGAGTCGATGAAATCGACTTAATACCTTCCCTCAAATTTGTGGCCTTGTGCTTCCAGTGGAAAGAACTATTAAGACAGGGAATTAGCAATATCGTTATCACGTCCAGAAAAATGCTTAATGGCAGTTCCAATTCCGCCGAGGCCGGCTTTGTCTTTCGTCCTTTAGGGGCCGAAGAAATAAGTACTAGTTCAGCACTGGGGTCGATGTAATTGACAAGACTCATCCCCGAAAGGTACTGTGTCTTTCTTATTATCGTTACTGTTATTGTTGTTACTTCGTGTCACTGCTTATGCGCATGCCTGCATATACACACACACCTACACGTGTTGCACGCATGCGCATTCATACTTATATGCATACTTACAAATATATATATACGAGTGCATGTGTGCGCCTGTTTGTGTGTATTTCTCCACTTATCTTTGTACTCGGCCGCTGAATTCCCAAGTTTTCTTTATTCTCTCTCTCTGTTTATTTTTTCGTGTTCCTTTCTGTTGAAGAGCGTAAAAGACTGTCTCGCCTTCCCGGGCTTCGAACTAATACACCTACTTGTTGTTTATACACCTGCCTTCGTCTTTTCTTTTTCTGTAAATTTCAACTACACACACACACACACACACACACACACACACACACACACACACATACACACACACACACACATATGTATATATATATATGTGTCTTCATTGGTTTCACGAAACAGGTAAGAAAGGTTACTTTTAATTTGTTTTACGTATGAAATAATAAACCAAATAGTTTTACTAGGGTCATGCGATTTAGAGGGAGATTTCCCATTAAAAACCCTGAAGTTCTTTTATTTTTACAGAAAAAGGGTGGGGAAGTATAGTTACCTCCCTTAGGCTGTTTATTACAATTTCAATATAAGGAATTATTATCTAGATTATTACATATGGAAGAACATTATGAGTATTAGTATTATTATTAGTAGTATAACTACTATCATACAGATTATTAGAGGTTAAACCAGGAACAAGAAGATTAGAATACTTAATTTGCTCCTTATATTCTGCCTTATATAAGGATGCATTATAGGAGTCATCGTTATTATTGAAAACGTTAACATTCGAGGATAATTTAGAGAGTCTAAGCGATATGCTTTTAACCAGATTTTTTGTTATATTAGCAGGATGATTGCTAAACAAAAACCGATATATTTTAGATTGGTTGAAGGTTTATGGTATGGGAAATATAAAACTGTACCTAAGTTGAGAGTAAGCTCAAGAAAAATAATTTTTTTCTATCATCACCAAAGTAATACTTAGACCCAGATTACTGAAGAATTTAACTAGATTATTTTTAACATTTTGTAATTTTTGATTGGCGATATTCTGGGGGTAAAGAAGACAATCGTCGCAATATGATCTACCGAGGATATATGAGAATTGGTCAGCCATTTCGGATAGAGTATGAATACAGAGTAGATCAGAAACTTATGCTGAATCGCTGGACCCCATTGTTATATCAAAGCAATCAGGTCGATCTTTGCGAACCCAAAATTTATTATCAAGTTTGATAATAGATTTTGTAGCTGCTAAAACAACATTAATTTCATCTCGGTTGAGGCCGGACTTATTATGCGCGAACCGTAGGGGCAAATTAAAAATGATGGGATTAATAGAGGAATAATAACTACAAATATCAAATTTAGTGTTTAGTTTATTATCAATAAAGTTGAACCAATGTACAACCTGGAATGAATTAGACCATAATTTAAGTTTAAGCTATTTCGTTAAAGAAGGAATGTACTTATCACTAATATCTTTTCATTTTTTTCCTCCCATCCATGCCATTCTTTCCTTTATCATTTCTATCCATTTATCATTCACCTTCTATTTGCTTCTACCTCCATTACTCCTTCAATTCTCTTTCCGTCTTCCTTCTCTTCTTCTCTCGTCCAATGAGGTCAAATTTCTTAACGGTATTTTAAAATTACTTTCGGTCCCTATCCACCTATGTTTTTCATATAATATATATTATATATATACTTTCTAACATCTGTAAAAATGGTTTATTAATGAGCACCGTTGTTTATAATCTCCTCCCTAATGAGATTGATATATTAGTCCACATTATTCTTCCTCAAAGATTCATTTAATACAGCAATCGAAACATATGTCGAGGATATGGTAATATAAATGATTTAAATAACATCGTGTGCGTTTGTCTATTATATATATATATATATATATATATATATATATATATATACATATTTATACTAGCATATATTTGCATACATACACACATAGAAACCCTTGAACCTCCACAAAATCTCTCATATTCCTTTTCTTATATATCCATATATCTAACCACATATTCTTGTTATAATATCCAACGAAACCTTGAGATTTTTTCAAAAGACATGGAAAAAATTAGTTTGTCTCCTTGAGAATACGGAAAATTTCGATATGAAATAGATGTTATGGATTATTAGAAATATATTAGTAAGACAGAAAGGAATACAAAGAGAGGGAGAGAGAGTGGGAGCCCACAAGGGGCTAAACATACAGGCGACAAACAAGGACAGACAAAGGGCTTAAGTCGATTAGATCGATCCCAATGCGTAACTGGTACTTGTTTAATTGACTCCGAAAGTATGAAAGGCAAAGCCGACCTCGGCGGAATTTGAACTCAGAACGTAACAGCAGATGAAATACCGCTAAGCACTTCGCCCAGCGTATTTGTACAAGTTGGATCCAAGTCTCACCCAGAGACCTCAAGAGACAACAAGTTAGAAGTTCATGTAGGTTATTATGAAATATTCTTCTTCTTCTTCTTCTTCTTCTTCTTCTTCTTCTTCTTCTTATTATTATTATTATTATTATTATTATTATTATTGTTATTATTATTATTATTGTTGTTGTTGTTGTTGTTATTACGTAATATAAATAGAATGTTAAATATTTTGGTGTGTCTTTTGGCCCACACGGTATAATGTCTAACGTATTAAATATTATGTAAAGTGATTCAAAAGTAGTTATCGCCAATAATTGACATTTCTGTATGAGAATCTAATTCATGAATATAATACTTGTTCTACTTGATTAAACATTATCGAAAACACGTGATATGTTGGTCGAAAGTTTCAAATAAGGAATTGTAATTGATTCTTAAAGCCATTAAATTTTCTGTTTGTTTAAGTAATATGTCACCTACCTTGTATAATGAACACGTTGATGTTTATTTTGTACGTGAAAATAATGGTTTAAAAATATTAGCACAATGCCAGCAAGTTTGAGAGAGCGAGTAAGTCGGTTACATCGAATCTCTAATTAATTTATCCCGACACGATAAAAAGCAAAGTTGTTATCAGCAGAACGTAAATACGGACTACGTGCCGTTAAACAGTCCACCCGGCGTGCTATTGTTTCGATCAGTGGGGCAATGTTAGAATATATTCAGAAAGGAGGCTGACAAAAGAGGAAGAGGAAGTTTTGAAAATATATAATGAGAGTCCGATGAGTTGATGAAGGCGTTACTGATTTCTCTTGGGAAGTTTCTTGGCGACGCTTTATAACGCGGAAGTATACAAAATCGAAACCACATCAATAAATCAAATATTCCTTATTGAATGGACCGATGAAGGACGAAGTGTGAAATTCAGAATTCCGTGATTTGAATGTGAAGAACCGATATTAGTCCCTGAATTGGCAGTGAAACCACAGCAACAAGCATTTGCAAAGTTTGAATGTAGCCAATGATTCGAGTCCACATAATTGCTGCTTATTTGTTTTAGCTTGAGTGTTCCACTTATTTCATCGACTCTGAAAGGATTAAAGGTAAAGTCGACCTCAGCTGGTAAAATGCCGCTAAGCAC